>NW_010184443.1:0-26584 GCF_000695765.1 Mesitornis unicolor | reverse complement strand
CTGCTGAATCCTCTCCCCTCCCTTCTTCCCCTGATGTCTCCTGCAGCAGCTCAGATGGATTTATGTAAAATAAAATAAAATTAAACAAATGGCCAAAAGTGGGCTGCCTATGGGAATGTTCTCCCACCATGTTCTTTCCCCATTTATCTTCACCCCTCCAAGCCTTTCTACTCCATTCCCTGTTCAACTCCCAACATCTACTGTCATGCTCTATCCCTACTGCAGTCCCAAACTTTCCAGTGCTCTCCCTGCTGCTGCTCTCTCCACACCCCCACAAGCCCCCTGGTGTGTGTGTGCCAAGTGCCCGTTCTGATTATTCGGGGTGCGCAGGCTTCATTCCCAGTTTCTGCACAGACTGTGCAGCTCAGCAGCACAACAGCGCTATGCGGCTGGCTTGAGTTCACACACCTGGGCACTCCACCAGCTTGCAGTTATGACCATGAATTTGTCTATCCTATTCTAGTTGCACAGCCCCTATGAAACACCAAACCAGTGGGCTGCTTTAGTAAATTAGGAGTTATTGTTGATGTCAGTGTCTTAATTTCAAACTCCAGTATCCTCTGCTTGTAATTTTTAAACTTTATGTGTGTACTGTGTAGAATCAAGCTTTATATGGGACACTATGCTAGTTACTATTGAGATATGCACTATGATCTTGTTACGGTATCCCAAAAGTACTACATAAATCTCTTGGATGAAGAAGCAGAGATCAGGAAATACAGAAACGAATACTACTAATTAAAAGAACATTTATTAATAGATTTCAGTTATAAATATACATTCTATGAGATTACTCCACATATGGATGTGCTCATTTTGGAACATAGAGGCTACTAACAAGCAGCTGACAAATTAAATCACAAAGCAAGTCACTAACAAACTAAGGCCCGAATCTCTATCTCAGAGTGCAGCCAAAGTAACCACTTATGCATAGCAGAGTTTGTCAGCATCCGCTGTGCATGGATGGTGTTAACACTTCCCTGCTGCAGTACTATGTGGTCATATCTGGTTGCACCCACCCTGTGGCTGTTGTCATCTTTGTACACGAACAATTTTTACCAGTAGTACCACTTAGTCTTGGACCAAATGAACACACCTTTAAGCTCTTTTTCATGTGAGGAATAGAAACCAATGAACAAAACATTGTTGTCTTGCACAATAGCACTGTCTCTGTTATACTGGATTCTGGACATTTGTCATCTGGTCCCACTTACTGTAGGACTAGTGGATGGATTATATTAATAACTGATGAGAATTTAAATGGGTCATGAGTTAGTTACAATTCATATCTGTGTTGACAATTACACCTAAAATTTAATATGTTTTGAGAAGGTAGAGATAAGCATTCTATTAAGTAACATCAAGAGACAAGATTCTTTTATGAAGTAATGACGCCTTTTTTTTCAGCTGAATAGGAAACACATACATTTGTTAATGTGTTTAAGTAATGAGGTAGATTGTACCAAAAATAATCTGTTCCTCAGGACGTAAAACGTGTACAGCAAACAGCAACTAAAGAGAAATGAACACTAAGGGACAGAATGCTAAAGTAGAAATCATCCTTGCATTTAACTACTGAAATTAAACGAAAAAGAAGATATACAGTGTCACCTCTAAACTCACCTGATATCCTTCCACAGATTTGTCAGAAACATGGTGCCAAGAAACAGACATTTCAGAAGATGACAAAACTTTTACGCTCACATCTGTAGGTATTTCAGTTGGAGCTGGAAGATGAAACACATGTTAAACATCTAATCTCATGCAGTGATATTTTTATAGTTGCTTGTATTTCATATCATTTTCTTGGTATCAATAGGGCAAGTGTTTTAGTCTTTAATCTGTTTTGACTCTACAAAAACAAAGCAATGATTCTATTACTTGGCTCAGACTATATATTTTTATGCTTCAACAGATTCCATGCTGAAATTTATGTAAATTAAAAACAGGCTTGGATAAACAGGATGAAGCATCCAGTGATCACTACTAAATTGGACAGGAGCTCACAGATTATGTACATCAGATTTTCTAAGCTAGCTACACTCAAATATTCATGCATATGTCACTTAGTCATGATGATACCAAGTTTTTATGAGACCAGATATTAGATACAGAGCTGGCCAGTGGCACATATAAATTTCAACATAGGAATGAAATACTCCAAGAGCACCCTTCCATTAGGCATACATCTCAAAGTTGATTTTGCTTGTGTTCTTAGTCCTGGAGACCAGCCAGTGCAGAATACAGACCATTATGATGTGGTATGCTTTTTTTCAGGACTTGGAATATTAAGTTCCAGTTTAATTATAAGGAGCTGTTCATTTTACTGTCGCTTGCATTTTAAGTGAGGTAAGAAATTTAAAAAGGCATAAACTTAGCAATGTCTATAAAAGATAAAGTTTTCCAAGCTAAGAACAGTTCTCAGTCATGAATTTTTTGAAACAAGTTGCAACAGACAGGCATGGCAGCCTGAGCTAAGGAAAGCTTTCATATACTTAATCTTCCAACTGGGCATCCAGTCAACTATGCATCAAAATAGCCACTATTAAGAAAAAAATCAGTTACGTCTCTCAAAAAGTATCCTAGGTAACAAAATAATCTTATATGCAAAGTTACCTTTTGTAATTGTCTTTCAATGACTGTTAATAATGCAAATATATAATTAAAAAATGATACATTGTTGCAAAATTGTTTTCACAATGACAGGAATTTAGATAAGCAAGCGGCCTGTGCACTCATTACTAACAATCATTACTCACTACTACCAATGGCAGGTATGACTAGCAGTTGTCAGACATGGAACTTGGCTTAAAACATGTGGGAACACTGAAATTCCTCAGTCACTAAAGTGAATAAAGAGGGCCACAGTTACGACTAGACACACGTAGATCTAGTACAAAATACACAACTTAGTGGAAATGCTGTATTTATGTATGTATGGAACATTGTATGACCATATTGCTTTAAAATCTCACTAATGCCTTTGAGAAGTTGTGTTTTATGATGGTAGTAATATCACTTGCTGATTCAGAGGTACAGAAGTACAGATGGAATACATGTGCTTATCTAATCTATTCCCAAATCACTGTGAGACTCTTCTCCATTGTATCAATTACAGAATTCGCCAAAATGTTTCATATTGAAAAGTTCCAACTACCAGGGATTTTGCTGATAAAATACTCTAAACAATATTTCATCTGCTTATGCTTGTTTATGAGCTCCAAATAATTTATATCCCTATTTGGTATTTATGTACTATAAATACTTTGCAGTCTCTTTTGAGCCAGAAAGATGACATCAGCTGCTTTTCTCCAGACATCTAATTCAGTAATTCTACCAATAAAAGAAGCAATCATGTGGGCCTCACAAGATGTTCTCTTCACTGAAAACAGTGGTCATCACACAATTATCTTCTAAGCATAACTATATCAAATTAAGTCTAGGAGCCAGTAAGCACGCTAAAAGGTACCGAGGAGACTTTGTACAAGTCCTGATGTCAGCAGAAAGCTGCAGAATGTTCTTTGGAATAACTTCCATTACACGTATTGGAAAAATTCCTTCTAACCCACTCTGAAGCTCCTGCCTTTGATATGGTCAGTAGCCAGGGTCATAGCTACGCACAGATTTGGAGCACCATGAATCTGACAGCTTTGGTGATTCTCATGCTTGAAATCAAAGAAAATAAGTAGGTTCACTGAGCTTCTGTTCCTTTAGCTGCCTGGATCTGGCATCATTTAACCTATCAAGTGTCTGGACTTTGCTAAAGTCTGTGTTAGAACAGCAGCAGCCACTGAAGTGACTTCTTTATCTGGAAGCTGGCATGACTGCACATTTGCTTTTCCTGTGTCTTTTGGAGCTACTAGGCTCTGTCATGTCTCTGAACTTAGAAAGCTATACAAACACACTGCCATCCCTGACATGGTTAGTATAGTCCTGACATAAACATGTGGGAGCTTATCAGTCAGCTGTCGATAATGTCTCTGAGAAAGGATAGATACTGAAATGTTATTGGGCAGATATGGCTTTTATTAGACCATAGCTATTTACTAACTCATCTTTACAATTGCAAAAACAACCATTGTGTTGCTGCAGCAGTTGCTGAAGATATCCTAAGATACACTTTTCTGAGAAAAAGGATTAGTATTAACCTCTTCAGATAGCTGAGTGTTGCTAGCTTGAATCCTGACTTATCTTAAGAAACAAAAAGACTATTTTATCTTTCCTCTGTGTGTGGGCGATTTGTGTGCAGAGTTGCCATTAGTGCTAATGGGAATCATGAACATAAATCTCCCATAAAGTACACAGAGTAAAGAACAGAGTCGGAAGTGTGAGAATGTGGCCTTGTTATCATATCCCTCCTCTTGGCTCTTTGCTCTGGATCTGTTGACTCTGTGAAGGAGATTCTGCTCTATGGAAAGAAAAATATGAGCAATTCTTCTTCGGGTTTCTGGCAGAAATTAATAAACCACATTTTTTTTAAATGGACTTGAGTGATTATGTTGCAATTAGGATAATGTATATATTTCTTCTGATTTAAGGTAAACCTTCTAGTGCTTTCTCTCTCCTGCTAAGTTTGGAAATGTCATTTAAACTTGAATCCTAAAGATTACAGCATGTGAAATAATTCCAGGAAGAATTAAGAAAAATATTTTAGTGATATGTCAAAGAGCTTTTTATTAAATTATTCACTTGATAAATCTAACATCAAAAGCAGAATATAGAATATGGCAGGGATATTTTGTATTAGACTCTAGACATGCTTAAAATATAATGAGATACAACTGAACTATCATTCCTTCACAAGTTTTGGGCTAAATTCTGGTATTGATTTATTTGATTAATAGAATGATTTAGAGTGGTCTGCTAAGAAGAAAAAAATCCATACATATGTCAAATACATGTATTGAGATCACAGAGAGATTGCCGGATAACGATGTAAATGTTTTAGGTAACGAATATGAAGACCAGAATTTTTCTTTTTTAAAATTCTTAAAACTTTTAACAAGCTGTGTGAAAAATCTTGAATACTCATTCAGACATCAAGTACAGTCAAGTGCTCTGCATCATATAGAAGAGAGTCTGAAGTTGTTTATTCAGAACAACTGCAAATGTTTTGTGTGAGCTATACACATGCTCCTTGCTGAAGGTGTATGTTGTTGTATTCATCAGTGACAAGGACCAAGTACTCTCTGCTGATGCTGGTAGCGCTGATATGAGCCCTCAGTGTAAAACTTATCTGGAACCTTTACTCACCATCTTGTGCTGAATAAATGACAGCAGTGAGACTGAATGGTCCATCCCCTTTATTGTTAAAAGCTTTCACTTTAACTTGATATTGGGTTGAAGGTGGCATTGATTCATCCTTGTGGACATATCGGCCAATTTCAGGATTAGTAACTGTAACTCTTCTCCATTCTTTTTCACCAAATGGCTTGAAAGCCACTATGTAACCAAAGTTATTGCCATAGTGGTATTCTCTTGATAAAGGCTAAAGAGGCAAAAGAGAAAACATTAATTTTTGTAGCCAACTAAACAAATGGATCTCTAATGAAATATAAATAATACAGAAAGCATCAATATGTCTATTGTAAAAACACTGAACTAAAGTTCCATATTCTTCTAGTTTGCTTCTATGGTCTGCTTCCCTCCTCTTCATTTAAAAAGACACTATCTTCATTATACAGATCTGTACTAGTAGCATATCTGCTACTAAAACTTTTTAAGATCTGGTTCCTCATCCAAACTCTGCAAGACACATCATGTTACCTCCTACAGAAAGGAGTTCAGTAACCAATAGGTTTCTTGGTGTTCTTTTTCTCCATACTTAACTGCACCTCTAGCAAAACAGTGGCTTAGTTCAATCAAAAACTGGAAAGTGGCCTCCGCACACCATGACTAGGGTTATCCCTTCTAGAAAATGGGATATGTATGGACAATCTTCTGGACTGAGTGTCGCTTACTTCCTGAGCAGGTACTCTAATCATGACTCCACATTGCAGAAGGCAACTGACTGATGTAGATGACTGCAGGTCTCTACATACATAACTTCTTGGGCTTTTCTGGGGAACACAGGTGAAATGTTGATGTATGTCAAAACTGAATTATAATACAGCTGTAGACAGTGGAAAAAATACTAATCTACCTACAATATGACTTCTGAGAACCCATGAATGAGTTACATACAATTGGTAAATAAGATGACTGCCAAGAGACAAAATTCAAGAAAACCCTCATGCCAAAAGGGAGAGGGATATTTGGTCTCTAGTTGTGATGTTAACCACAAGCCACCATGTGTAGACTTTAACTACAAATCAGTTATGAAAAAAATAAATATGAGAGAATCTATTTTATGTGCTTATTTTTTGTGTGTCGGGCATATTCTGAATGCATCTACTGGATGAGGCATAACTCATGTCTTAGCTTGTTTCTACCTCAGGTCTGACTGGAGATCAGGTGCAAACTGGATGCCTAGTTTCCCAGAACATCTAAAGTACCTTCATGTACCTAAGTTTAGATTCATAGGCAACCTTGCAATTCAAAAAGTAGAAGATTTCACAGACTGGGTCACCTTTGACAGCTTGTCATCTGAATCTATCATTGTATGTAGCTCCTGGTTGTCTGAATCTATCAGTGTATGTGGTGTTTAAAATAAACCAGAATCATATCTCTTATGCCAAAGTAAGCAGCCTGGATGTGGCCCTCATCTCAGAATGATTTTCAGCCAGAGGAAACTTTAGAAAGCCAGGACTGGCACTTAAAAATTATGTTCTGGAAGGTCTTGAATAAAATGTTGAAAGCAGCTTGCCCTACAATGGCTGCACATAATAAGCAGGTATAAGTAGCAGAATAGTTTGCAGTATCCACTAAAAACTTTGAAAAACAAAATGGAAGAGGGAAAGAAAATGGGAGGAAATTATGAAGAATGGGCATGCTACTCCTAGCTCTCTTTCTCAGTTCTTCTTTCAAAACAAGACTCAGAAGAGCTTTGATTGCATCTCTGGCTGTCTCTTTCAACCTGGGCTTATGAATCATAGCAAAAGCTGAAAGGGGGTTGGCAGCAACATGTGAACCTGCCATACATTTTGTTCTTCTCTTCTTAATTAAGGACTATTTTGAGTAGCATATGCAAATGTCAGCACATTTAGGGCAATCAATATACACCTTTATCTTAGCCTTACAGAAAGATATATTGTTGTCTGTCAGACAGGCTCCTTAAATCTAATGCCTCTATTCAAAAACACTTGCTAGACATAGTATGGAAGATTCTTGGGAAGTAAATATTTGAAGCCATGCTTAATTTGTCTGACTAAATGAGCTACTCATTACAGAACAGATGTAAAAACCATGACATTAGGTGAGAGAAATAATTGCAATATAAATCTACTTAGGTGTATAGGAAAGACTGAAATGATCTTGTACTTCAGATCTTGCATTAGTCACTATTCCCCTGGTTATAATTTCTTTTTTTTCAGTTTGGTCACAGCCAAGTTTTCACTATACTGAAAATACCACGTGGGTCTTTACATGCAAGAAGTACCTCTGTAGTTTGTTAAAGTTTTTATAAGACAGCACTTGTGAAGAACTAATAAAATAATCTAGGTCTTGTGCAACTGTCCATTGCATATGTTCTTATTTGAGTCTTGCTCTTAAAAAATAAATAAAGAGCAGAATCAAATCACTTAGGATACTTCTACTTCCTAACCTGTTGTTAGTGGAACTAAAAAAATAACCTTTTCAATATATTTTAACAGAAACGTTGATCTTTCTTTTTCAGAAACTTAGACATTTTTCTTTAGGTAAATTCACTGCTAAAATTCATAGGAAGACTGAATAAATATTTTGAACTGAATTAAAATAAAACCAACAAAACAGGAAAGCTCAAATCTGTTAGCCCAAACATATTTCTGACTACTTCTGTGTCATACTTGGGAACTTTTACAAAGAGGTATGATCAAGCTTAAGTAAGAAAAGATGGAAATATGCATATGGATGAAAATCTGCATATTCATAAGAAGGACCCCTATACAACAAGGACAGAGTTGCTGCAGGAATTATGTCATCTTTATATTACTTCCCACAAGAAAAGGGACTCTCGATAGAGGTAAGTTGCTACATCTGAAACAAACTGGGTTTTGTGCCATCTCAGTGCAATACCTACCATCCATGTTATTGTCAGCTCTCGATTGCTTCCACCACCTCCTCCAACATCAGAAGGAGCCACATTAGGAGCTAGAGAAATAGAAGAGACAATAAAAATGACTGCAAAGTGTGGAAGTCAGTGAAAATATCACTATTTACTTTTCTTTTTACCAGCAGGGCCAATAAGGACACATGGCACACACAATTAAAATAATGATAGTCTGTAATAGCTGTGAGAGTCTGTGGTTTTGCCAAGACTAATGCACAGCTACTGCTGCAGGAAACATGCCAGTTCTAACCATAGCTAGCAATCAGTCATTCTTCTATTTAACTATATTCTCTACAAATATTTAATAATTGAATATTCAGAAGTGGAAGAGTCCTCATAGGTGTTCAGAGAAGCACTGTGTATTATTGTTCATCCTCAGACATTGGTACGCCAAGGGCTCAAGCACCCAGGACCTGCACATGTATTAACCTTAACAGACCATGATTAGTTCCATCGACTTCAACGGATTTACTCGCAATGTGTACTGTTCAATACATGCTTATATCTTTGAAGCATTGGCAACCTAATTCTGTTGTAGATTAGTTGCACATGACTTCTTGATTGGCATGTTCAGAATGGGTAGAAGCTGGCATAGCACTTAGTAATTTACTAATTGCATTTTGCACTGATATTCTGTGCAATTAAATAAAATCTGTTGATCTGTTATTAGTGCACAGCTGAGTTGTAAAGCAGGATACTCTCAAGGACTCCACTACAAACCATTCCTGTATTCTCTTTTCTGTAAGGCTCTTTGCACCAAGTGTGATGATTCTGTTGCCATTCCCCATGGTGTTTATGTATTTATTTGCTGTCACTCAATACCAAGGACACAAAAAGTACCACTGAAAACTTAGGAATGGCCTACCTATAGTGCATTAAATATGCCCCAGGTGATCATGAATTAGCTACATGCCCTATCTACAAAAACATGTTCTCTGTGTTAAAAATTCTTACATGATCAGGCATTTTTTAGACTCAGTGAATGTCACAAGATAATAAGGGGGTATTTCCTAAGTGTTCTCCCACTCTAAGCAAGATGTTTGCTGAGGCCTTTGCTGAGGGTCAGCTGAGGAAAGACAAAATGCCAAGAAGAACTAATGTTTTCAGAAAACATAAAAAATATGTAACAATAAATTTGTATTTGAAATTGAAATCAGCATTCAGTGCATGGTTTGTGTTATTTATTTGTGGCCTTCTAGAAAACAAATTAGTGGAGAACAAGACTAAACATACATACCATTACAATTCAGGAGAAAGTTTGAACTTATTATGCAACCTTGTTATTATTGAAATACATAGTAGACACACTATCTATTTTAAGAATACAACTTTAGCGCTAAGTTAGTTTGCTAGAATGCTTAGGTAGTCAAAGATACACAGGCTGCCAAAGATGACAAAGAAAGACTGACTAATGTCTTACAAATCACCCTTTTTAAGAGAATCTCCCTCATTCTCTCAACCATTAAACCCAGGTTTCTCTCTCCATTAAGACTGGGTTTCTAATGCAGACAGCTATACTTAAACAATTACTTTAATGCATCCAGAATCTAAAATACATAAAAGCAGACTTTGAACCACTGAATTTCAATAAATCACTGTGGAATGTGTTATTGATGAAGCAAGCAGATTTCATTAAAAAGAAAAATCGAAGCACACATTCTTAGCATGCTAATAAAAATGTTATTGAAATTATCTACAGTTATCTACAAGAAGAGAGACTTCAAAACTGAAAAAGACACTGATAACATTTGAGTTTAACAGACATTATTTGTCACTCATACAGGCAACAAAGACAGCACCATTTGTTGCTGTTTAACACAGAACAAATGTTAAAAATAACTACAGTGTGTGGATATGGGTTGTTGTTTGTGCAATAAACTATTTACTTTCTTCAGATTTACATGCAAATGCACACACAGTACTTGTTCTTCAGTAATGTGAAACTGACAGTGCAAGCCAAATCCTATTGTTGCTGCCCATAACAAATTCCAGCTTCTGGCAGAAAATGCACTTGAGCACACAAGTTCATCTGCAAGCTGTTACTGATTTATACCCTATTTTGGCATGGCAGGAAGTGCTGATTGATGCCTAGGAAGACTACATTAACATTTTGCTTTGTTTCACCAAAAATGTCTCACAGTCTGCCAGAGTGACAATGGTACTGTGCATGAGGAATCAGACACCAGGCTGAACAGAATACCTCTTCCAGAAGTGTTGCATCCTGCTACAAAACTGGAGGAGATGCCATTTTTTCGGAGGCTACAACAAATATTATGAATGTGGCACACTGCAAACTGCAGGACTACTGCACTATTCCACCAATGAGCATTATTTTCCTTCCATTTCTGTCTCTTTTCTGACATATCAAAAATGTTTATTGTGCACAAGGCACTCCAAGAAACATGTGTAGATTTCCCATTTAGATTCCTGAGCCTTCAAATAGAGCTGTTAACTCATAAAACATATGATGCTAATAGTCAATTTTATAGGCAGTAATTTCCTTTTACTTTCATATTGAAGTCTGTGGCTCTTCCTTCCCTGTACAGATTACTTTAACCAATCTGAATTTCCTTTCTCCCTAAGCAACAAAAATTTTAATGGACCAAATGTGGACCTTTTGTAATAAATGTTTTGAAATTTCCCATGCAAATACATTTTCTTTTGAAAATACTATCTAAACAAAGCAATGAGCTAGAAGGTGTAATTGTAAAAACAAATTTTTACACTTTGGTTTTGCATCTTTAGTTTCAAATCTCAAACTACAGGACAACAACTGTAAATATATCTAGGTTGCAATAGTGCTAATACATGTAAAAGAGGATATATTGGTATACAGGCTTTGTTGGATACAGTCTTTTTGCAGTGATACATCACCTCCTAGAGCACTGTTGTTATCTCCTTTGTACAGTGAAACCAGAATGTATTATCTTGAATAATAACATCTAATTCCTCATTTTGGAGCATCCATTTTAAAGAGGACGTGCCTGAGCCTAAAGGATATCCTTAAATATGCTATGAGATTTAAACACTGAGCAATTAGTCTGATAAGGGCATGTGTTGTGTCGGATAATGTCACATCTTTGATGTGGAATAAGAAGACGCCAGACCAAACCTTCAATCACAGAAAAATGGCGTTATCCAGTATAACATACATTGTGTCATGTATTCTCTAGTTAGAATACAAACCAAACAGCAAATGGACATTTTCCATGTTAAAAACATGCATGTTTTTTCCTAAGTCCTGTACCCTGGTCCCAAGAATGTGCACGCATTCATACACACACAATCTGACTGATAGATACAGTGGGGGATCTCAAAAAGAGAACAGTATGATTCTGTTTCAGCAATGGAGGCAAATTTGCCATTTGTATCACAATGTTTCTTTCCCATCTGCTTTGATCCAATCACATCTGGACAGACCGGTATTTGCTTACTAAAGCCTATAGTAGTGCGTGCCTGAAAATACATTCTCTAGACTTGCATCTAAAGTGTTTTTTCCAAATTAAAAAAACAAAATTACAAAATTGATTAATAAAATTGTTAAAATTAAGGACATTAAAAAATTGACATTTTGTGTTTACGTACGAGCGCCTTCAGTTCTTATTCTCTGTGATGGCATACTAGGTTCTCCTGTTCCCAGAGTGTTTGTTGCTATTATCCGGAACTCATACTCCATCCATGGAATTAAATCAATCACTGTAGCAGATTCCATATTTCCTTCAATATCTGATGGTTCTACAAAAAATAAGAAATTGCTTTAGAAAACAGCACTTTTACAATAAGGTCAGCCAGTATTCTTCAACCACACATAACCAACTGAAGGAAACTTGCTGTTGCAAATTAGGAATACGACATTTTCCAAGGAGTACTTACAGCAGTGACTGGGAATTCGGAAACTGTGACACCATCTTAGATAAACTTTTACAGACTTCTAAGTTTTAACTGGGTGTGAACTAGCAAAAGAAGTACATGTAGTTATGAGGTATCCTTACTCATTACATATTGTAGTTGTAGAATTTAATTTACCTATAGAGGAATGCAATGAGAAATCTGGTTTATAAAATGTGGTCATATTTTGGTGCACATGGCAAGTATATTACAACTTACTATCTAGTTCTGATCCAAAAAGCATTGGTGTTCTTGCAGTTCCTGCAAAAAAGACTTCTTATTGTCATAAGGATGAGCTGCTTTACCATAAATAAAATGTGTAACTCATGACTCTTTGTCTACAATTCACAGATAATAGGGGTTGCTTCTATAGCTGTCTGCAGTTACACGAAGACAGAGGATTTTGATTTATTGTGTGGGCCAAGAGTTTTTTTGTCAAATTAGAGTCTGGGTTCAGAAGGAGATGAGAAATGAGATATTCTGCACTGGGAAGGCAGCTTATTTGGAATTAAATATGACTATAATGGCTGCCAGAAATACAGGCATCGCAGTGTAAGCACTGGATGGTGACAAAACTTTCTTCTACCTAATGATCATGAAACTTTTCATTCCAAAGTGAAGCCTTGAAGAAGAAAGAAAAACAATTTCCATTTTCTTTCCATCTGCTCACCACCCTCCCTCATCCTTACTCAAATTATTTTTCTGTTCAGTCAACAGAGACATTGCACACCTCCTGTGGCATTCAAGACATGATATAAATTTGGCAGCCCTTTTCCTGGGGTACTTTTAGTCTCTTCATTTAATCTTACTGTGTCACAAATTCCCAGAATAATAATGAATACTCAACAGGATGAGAATCTGATCCACTTTAATTCGAAAGAGCAACATATATGGAAACAACTCATTACATAATCCATTCATACATATTTCCATACCGTGAAGTAGAATACACTTCCTTCATAAAACAGACACAATATTATGCAACCTGTGATGAATGATTTGGTTTGGGATTAACGGTAGTAGGAATAATAACAACAACATTTCCAAAGTGCAATGCCAAAGTAGTTTGTTTTCTTCCACACATTGAAAATTAGCAGCACTAAATGATAACCTAAATGCTGATGAGAGATCAATTTGGACTGTTCATCACGCTTCTTTCATACAAAAGTGAACACCAAGCCAAGCTGGGAGGAGCCCAGAAATTAAGTAAAAGCCTGCAGTGATGCCAGTAATGGTTAGAATGGATTTCACCTTTTTTTCGAGGGAATCATCTACTAATCAAAATTACTGTGAGGTTCAAATGAAAAGGCAATGATTTTAAAAACACTGGAATAGTCCTTTTCAACTTTCCAGAAATTAGTAAATTACATCTTTCCTTCTAGCTTCTTAAAAAAATAATTCAATAACCTAAATTCCTCCTTGTCCCAGTCAAGATGTGAATCCTCCTCAATGTGGTACAGGGAAAGACTCGAAGTCTGACTGCATATTTCAATGACTATCTCATTAATTCTGTGAAGCAGAAGAACTTCAGGGATGCAGAGAAGTGCAACCCATCATGCCTGTAACACGGCAGGCAAGGAATCTTCCTAAGAAGTAAGAAATGGGTTCAAGTGTCTGCTTGGAACCAGAGAGGGTGGAAATCTGAATCCAACACTTGTATCTCCTACACACATTTTTAGTTCCCATAATAAGCAGCACAAAATGAAGCAGTACCAGAGCTGACACTCTCTGTTTATAAATTTTTCCTATAACCTCGTTTCTTCCCAACTTCTTTGCTTTTTAAGTTAAAAAGAAAAAAAAAAGGAATAGGAAATAAAATATAACTTATCCTAAAAAAAGTAAAGGCTGGCCTAAAAGAATCCTCTCTCCTGCGTATATTGTTCCTGAAGCAAATAATCAGTTATTTGAACAGCTCTAATTTCTACATTAATTGTTCTTTTAAAGTTCAAGGAAATCTGTTCTGCAGAAACTATTAAACAAGATAAAAGTGACAGGAAGGAACTGCTGGATCTTAAGCTACTTTAACATATCACATAATAGGGCTGGCTGTTGGAGGCAATGTTGTACAACAGATATACTGCATATTCTAGAAGAGAAATATGATTTAAGGCAGTGGGTCTAGTATTTTTAACTTTTTAATCTGAAAATTTATCACAGATTCTCAGGTCAATATGTCAAAGTCTATTTCTCAGACATCTATCTCTGTAGTTTCAAAGGACAACTTAACTAAAATACAATAGCTGAAACTATCAATATTCTTAGTATTTAGAAATGCTGAGTACGTGATGCCCACATTCCACAGAAAAGCACTTAAGTTATAATTTATTACAGTGACATAATGAATCATATTGATAGGACAATTCTCTGTAGCTTGTAGCAATGCTATCCTTCATAAAGCATTCAAAGATACTAGTAGTTTAAAAATATTTTCATAATTTATGCATTTCTCTCAAATCTTGCAAAGAAATATATATTAGCATCTCTGTGTTCACGTAGGTGCCTACTCAACTGCAATTATGTGGCACAAGGATGACATCCAGTGGTCAGAAGGATAATGTTAGCTATGTTTTCTCTAGAGGTGCCAGTTTTAATGCAACTGGAATTTAAACTGATCACAGGAAAAAGCAGACAATCTTAACCAACTTTCTACATAACAAATGCAGAAATGAAGACATCTTTTTGTCATTCAAATTAACCTGTGAATAAATTTTTACTCTTCTAGTAGTTGATGTGGAATGTTTCAAGCAACAAGGAAAGAGGCAAAACACAGGTTAAAAACTCTGACCTGTTTCTTTCCGTATTTCTGGATATTCAGTTCAAGCACTGGGAACACACCTTTTTGCAACACACTGACAGGATGCTGCC
Organism: Mesitornis unicolor; assembly: GCF_000695765.1. Taxonomy (NCBI): domain Eukaryota; kingdom Metazoa; phylum Chordata; class Aves; order Mesitornithiformes; family Mesitornithidae; genus Mesitornis; species Mesitornis unicolor. The sequence continues at coordinate 11,643 of NW_010184443.1, read as the reverse complement.
TGCTCCAAAACCCTGTAGCAGACATTAATAGCATCCTTGTTTTCCTTTTATTATGACTATTTTCTGATTAGCCAAGCTTTCTAACAATCAAACACTTTACAAAACCTATTGACTTTATTACTTCTGGCATTACTCTTACCTGTTTTGGCATCTTTCCACTCTTCAGATAGAAAGGTTTTTGACTGGATAGTGTATTTAGAAATAGGGCTATGATTATCTGTTCCACGACTCCAAGTAAGTGCCACAGCAGTGTCTCTAATTTCTTCTACTCTTATACCTCCAGGAGGGCCTGGAGGACCTGGAAAAAAAATTTAAAAATGATAACTCAATTTACAAATTAAATATTCTGAAAATAAAAATTCACTAACTTTAGTACTTGCATTTACCAGATGCAAGGCTTTCAAGTCTCACTTTCTACTTAAGAACAGATTGAAAATGTCTAAATACATTTTAATACTCTAGAGTGATTCAGAGGATAAATGCTCTTGCATTGAACAACTACCAAATGAAACTTCCAAGACTCCTACCTAAGTAATAATATTGAGATTTTCTTAAGTGAAAAATGATACTTTGAAACTGTTGCTGCTCTTTGCTCAAACAATAATGAACTCAGAGTCAGAAAAAATACACAAAATCTTCTTTCCTAAATCCCACTTTATTGGTGGCCCACCTTTAATCTGCACTTCTGCTTTTGCCATATTGGCCTTGACAGCAATTTACATGGAAAATCTTGTAGCCTGGAGAAAAATCATACCTTGAAAGATATTTCTATGCATCTCTTCACATTTCTCTTGGCCTTCGTATTACCCCAATGGGGTAAACCCGCAATCAGATTATAACTTCCTACATACTAATATAACTTGAGTGAAAGCAGAACTAGGCAATGTTTCTCTACAGTTCTACAAAAGCCTTCCCACAACAAGAATTCCAAAAATCCATGCCAAAATGTGGAATCCACTACATTCACTGAACTAAAAGCAGTCTTGTGAACTACATGAGTGAAATGGAACAACCTCTGTGCACTATAATAACCCCATAAAGACCACCAAGGAACAGAGGAACAGAGCACTAAGCTGTCAAAGGGAAAACAGTTTTCACAAAATAGCCATTCCACATTTGCCCTTTCAGTCTGGATCATCAAGAAGACTCATAAAATAATTTCTAAAGAGTATTTTCTTTTTCTTCAAAAGGTAGATTAATTTCAAATTTCATAGCTCTAGTGAGCATAGAAAGTCATGAAATACAGATGTTGGCTTGATGGCACATTACCATGCACAAGTAATCTTTACAGGTAGAAGCTGCTTGTCCTAAACTAGTTCAGTGTCATCTCTATGCTTTCCAAGTACCTACTATTTCTGCTCAAAACAACTACCTAGAATAGCTATGTTAAAATCACAGCAATTATTCTCAATCCATATTTGGCTTTGTTTGTTAGTTGTACTTCAGATCTGAAGACATAGGCCTATGTTCCAAAACTTGCCTGTTTTTTTCCAGAATTTCTTTTAAATTTAAAAAATGCATTTTATTAGGTTTAGTGATAAAATTATTATATGAAATTAATATAATTTATGGTATATGGTATATAAAATTTTTCTTCTAATTACTACTACTCCCACACCTCCACTTTGTGTGGGTAACGTTTTTATTGTTGCTGTGCTGAGAGGCTAAAATGTGTAGATCAACAGGCACAGGTGATTTTTTCAAAGACTAGAAAGCTAAGAAGAGAGTGATGCTGGCCCACACATACGTGAAGATAGGAATCTGTAAAAGATGTCACAATGTTCAGTAATCTGGGCTAAAAAAACTCAAACTTACATTAATTCTGTAACCCTAAGCTTAGTTCCTACTTATGAACTTGGTGTAGAGATATTTCAGATAATTCTTTTCATATTTATGGTTCTAGTTTTGTTATTATGCTTCTGTTTTATATAATACACAGTCATGAGACCATAAATATGAACTTTTGTGTAAAAACAGAGACAGTGCATTGGAACTATTGCGAAGTATTTCCTGATGCCACATCCAGAGATAATAACATGCTAACATGATTCAGATAATTATCCAATAATCTGATTGAACAAGTACTAGAGCATATTAAACAAATAAACAAACAAAAACCCAAGAAATAACAGTATCTATTTCTCTGCAGTATATCACAGAAAATCAAAACAAAAACAAGTAAAAAAAAGAATGGAATGAGATTCCTACATCAGATCTAAACATACAGTGTGCCAAATGAATCTTCAACTCTTGAGCTCTTTATTTTCTCCATAAATCTGAGCAAAATGAATCAAATTAAAGTAACTGAATCAAACAAATGTACTACCATATATTGGTTTTCCTTGGTTTTAATTAATTTATCCTTCTAACAAGCAAGCAAATCCATTCCTGTCCCCAGAAGCATTCAAAGGACTGATTCCTTAAAGAATATGTATGCCATTGCTTAAAAAGAAATAAGCGTGACCATGCTATACAACCTGTTGCGCTATGGCTTGTGACTTTGACAATCAAATTACTGATTGTTTCTTCTCCTAAGACCCAAGAATAGTTCCCATTTAGTATCCTTTGAAAAATGTACGTCAGTTGACTACTGGATTGCTCATAATCAACTTCTATTAAAATTCAAAACTTGGCATTGAAAACTAAGCTACTAATTAGCTCCCTTTAAAAGTAAGGACTTAATACATCACTGCATGTGGAAACAGGATCTTACTCTTCACAGAGGATGCATAAAGCAGAAATTGTTGCTAAGGGCTGATTTTTAAGATGAGGGTTGTTGGTTAACTCTTCACCCTGGTAACATGCATATTTCATAGCCCAGCTCTAAGGACTCAGGTAGGCAAGGTCTGAGAGACCCATTCTCCTGCAAGACTGTTCAATTCAGAAGTTCTCAAGCTGGAAGGTATGGAGGGTTCATCAGAACCAAGATCTTTCTTTTCTTCATTCTTTAGGAGGTATCTCTTACAGCTTCTCACCTCACTATCAAAGTTTCTGAAAATGGCATGTGTCAGGAAACACCAAGGGCCATCTGCTCCCTCAGAAAAGCTGAGCCAGGACCCATGAGTATTCCTAGGGCTGGTAGTTCCTTCAAAATGGGGCACAATCCTGCAGGGTCTGATTCTAGTGAGCAGAGCTGGGTGCTGATATGGCAGTCCTAGGTACTGCAAGAAATGAATCAGGTGCCCCTAAGTGACAAACTACAACATATATCCAAGCAGTCCACCCAGGAGAAAAGCTACCTACAGCATAAGTCTGAATCTCATCCAGGAGACAGAACCAGAGACAGAGCTGAAAGCAGGCCTGTCTGTAACATAGCTCCACTCAGGGCTGAAGGTTCAAGGCTGAGCTCAATGGGGCTTCTGGGCCCCTGGGCAGTTGCATGGTTGGGTGTCCTGGGTGAGGCTGATCAGAGCCATTGAGTGCACAGTCATTGGTGCACTAGTATCACTAGAAATTTTCCTGCACACAATAGCAATTTTGATACTCCAACATTACATGGACAATCCACATGAACTGTTCAATTGTTTTGTGGATAGATAAAGTATCTTTATTTGCGAGCATGAACAGTGGCTATCATTTACTGTCTCATTTATGAAACACTCTGGAAACTAACTCTGTGTTTCCATACTTTGGTGCTGCCTCTACCAATTATAATGGTAATTGTAAAATCACTTTGGTCATATTTCATGAGATATTTACCCCTACCCCTCTAAGATACTGAGTCTTCCACTGACAAAAACGGTAGTGAGAATTACTCAGCACTAAGGAGAACTGTGTTCATAGTATTAAAACCTGAATGTTGAACATAAAATGAATGGTAATTTCTTCCACAATGTAACCTTAGAGCAATAATTCTAATTTCAATTACTAGGTTAGAAGGAGAATCAGAAGCTTGATAAGGCACTTTGTCTCTCTTCATTTTTCTAAAAGGAATTGCTTACATAATACTAAGGCACATAATCAGACCCTTCTCTTCTTCTTTGCACATGTATTCTGCAATTTCACCATGTATCATACTTGCTTTGACATTTCATCCAAAACTGATAGAATTTCACTTGCTGTCAATACCCAGTGAAAATTAAATACAGAAATATTCAAGTCCATTACATCCTCAGATTGATTCAGAATCAAGGCACAAGCTGTACTTTACTTCCTATATAGCTGTATAGTATAACTTGAATGTGGGGCAGAATGCGATAGCAATGCAGACCTAAGTACAAGTCAAGGCTGCTTTGAATTGTCAGCATCACAGAGCATTAGCACTTCAGAATGTGTTATACCTGGAGGCACAAAGCAGAGCAAAATGTCCAAAGGAATTAACTCATGCTACTAAAAACACTCATTATAACGTATCTTGTAGGATATGTACCGTATGAGCAAGCACAGTGTTTTGAGACCACAGTAACACTTAACAGACATATAGCAGTTAATGATGGAGTGATAACCTTAACCCCAAATGTCCTGGTTTCTGTCATTTGAAAACTAGGAAACCTTTTAATGTAGGCCTAGTATTATATGCAATAATTTAATCCATAAAGCTTTATGAGAAAACAGAAGTGGCTTCTTAAAAATGTTATACAGCAGATATATTGAAATGATACTTAAAAGATATTTTTAATAACGAACACCAAATTAAACTGTCTAAAAATATTTTAATGTAAGGAAAATACTCATAATAAAAAGATCTTTACTGCTCTTCAGCAAAACATATGCTCAGATAGACCTCTGAATATCTGTATTTGAATCAATACCCTGAGTAGGCTTTAAGGACTTTGCATGTTCCTACACATCTCTTTTTAATTTCTGTCATATCTCGATGAGAAAAAAAATATCCTAAACAACCAGTAACACTCTGTTTGTCTAGGTGAAAACCAGCCACATTTCTGTTTTACCTGGACAACCTTACCTCTTACCACCAGGTCAGCCGAAGCTGAGGAGTTGTCAACAATTGTCTGAGCGGTGCACATGTACCTTCCTGCGTGCCGCAGCTGGACGTTTTTAATGAGCAGCTCTCCGTTGGATTTTATCTGTCACAAAAATAGCACTTAGTGAGGCTGGTAAACGTCTCTGTACGGCTATGTGTTACCTGTCTACACATCCCTCCCAACAGATAATATAGTGGCTTGTACTTCCAAAAATCAAGTGCTACTTCGAGCATGGATCATCCTCAAAGACACCCCTGATTTGTATAACAGCTGTAGAAAGTGTCCCGTGTTTCAAGGAGCTGCTGCTCTTCACCAGACATGAAAAAAGAGATGTTTAAATAAATGCTTTTTTTACAAGCCAACATCCCTTTTACTTTTTGAAGCGTATATCTGAACATTAAATTTAGTCAAGAATTTTTTCATAAACAGCAGCCAGATGATTCTTCTGCACCTTTACTTGTTTTTATGCATGTTTGTGTGATATCATGCCATGGAGTCTTACTAACAGAGTAGGATACTGACTGGCTCTTCCTTTACAAGCTTAAATCAGTATGAATGTTTTTATTGCAGAGAGGCAACAATCACAGTCTAAATAAAGAAGCATCAAAGAGATAATAAAACGCAGTGATTGTAAAAAACAATAATGTTCAACATGTATCACAGCTCCTTAGAGGAAAGGCAAGACCCATTCTGTGTAGGGGTGCTGACGATGGACAGGATGATGGACAGTGACCACAACCCCCATGGTGGTAGGCTGGGCTGCTGAGGCTCCAGGCCAGCTCAGAAACAGCACAGTCCAGGGTGGCCCTTTCCTTCAGTGACCCGTGACGGGGGCGCACCCAGACAGTGCCGCAGTGAGGCCTCAGGCAGGGCTGTCCCCCGCCATGGGACCTGCTGTTGAACTGAATCCCTTCCTTTTGGGTCCCACCAGCACTACTGCTCCCGCATGGCACAGCTCAGACTGGCCATGGACTCAGCTGGTTCAGACCTGCTGAGAGGCCAGCTGAACTCTCAGCCTGATCACAACCTGGGCTCCTCATGATGAACCTGCCCAGCCATCACTGGGATGTGAGTGGCACCGGTTGCCACCACCAGACCTGCTCTGCTCCACTCTCTTGGGCCTTGCAGGATGGGCCCTTGCTGGCAAGGCCCTGTCATGCAGGCCACACTGTCCCAACGGCTCAGCCCTCACTGCTCCCTGGCAAATGGCATCAGGACCTTCAGGGAAGCAATTTACCATTCAGTGAGGCTCATACTCTCATCATCATCATCATAGATCCTAATCCTTCATCAACATTCTTCACCAGTGCTAGACTACTGGGAAAATATACAGCTATGTTTTCAGATGGCTATAAGGTTCACCATCTGCTGCTACCTGTGGTGGTACAGATAGGCAAACTGAATAAAAGGTTTTTTCTATGACACTTCTGTGAACCCACTAGTAACTACATGTGCACCTATAAAACAAGGAGTAGAACAGAGACTGCCATATATAGCACAGCTATTCTTAATGAAAAACACATTTTATGTTAAGATATTTATACAGATGTCTAAAAATAACACACTTAAAATACCTTGCTTATTTATCCTGCAGTTTATTCCAGGAAAAGATTACTAGGTTAAATCACAGGTTTATACATGTGCTAGTCTTGAAGGTATTTCAGGAAAAAAAACCCAAATGTTCTCTCGAAAATACATCTGATTGCTTATCATGAAAGTCAAAATTTTACAGATTAACAGATGGATTTATACCACAGTATACCAAAAGGGGCAACATTCAGTTTTCCTAACTCACCCCAGATTGATCAGAAATGCAATACTATTTTAAAAAACAAATGCTGAGATAACTCATTGTGATCCTGAAACCTTCAAGGGCAGGAACAAAAGAGATTCAGATGCAAAATGGTACGTAAAAAAGAAATTGCTGAATATTTACGTGTGCTAGTTTGCTAGTGCTATCATCATGGAAGTTTCTAGGAAACAGCAAAGACCTTCAATACAATCTCAGACATTATGGGCTGTCATTAGTGTCTCTGGATTTAGACATTTTGAAGACATGAAATAAAGCTATGTCATCCACTTTATGTTTGCCAATTGAAAAAGAGGGGGGAAAAAAGTAAGGTTAAATCTTTTCCAAATGTTCTGAAACTAGAATGCCAGTTTAAAGAGCCTATATTTAGGGAAAATTTAAATAGCCAGATAAAACTATCCTCTTCCTTTCCAAACTCCAGTGAGGATTTTGGATGCTGTTTTCAAATTCTGCTGGCATAAAATTTCAGCACAACCTGAAATGTGTTAAGACCAATTTTATTTTTTTTGCCCAACATAGGAATTCACATCTTTAAGAAATTACTGAGGTAAACTGGTGACTGGATAAAAGGAGAATTGAGCACACATGAAAGAGACTGCTTAATTCTGGCTAGCCATACTTCAGCTGATTGCCATGAAAGGCCAGAGACAAACGCAGGTTACAGTGTACCTTTTCAATTTTTTAGTGACACAAGTGCTGATCAAACAAACAGATTAGTTAGATCACTGAACAACCCAATATTCTTGATACATTTCTGACCATTTCTCTTTTAGTTATTATTAAATTATGTCCATGTATATATACATATATATTTTTCACACTTTTCAATCAAGACTAATATGACAGGGCTTTTAATTTAATTTGCCAAAGTGCATGCAGTATAGAGATGAGGGCAGTCTGAGACAGTGGCATTTCTGGGACAGTGGCCCCCAGTTTATGCATGAGAACTCCAGAGGTACTGCCTTCAAGGACAGCACTCTTTGAAAATCTGTGGGGATTACCACATAAGCGAACACTGGCTGCCTGCCTGCCTAACCACACTTAAACTTTTTTTGTCTACAGTGGGCTAGCAATGCTATGGCAGGCATATGGCTTTCAGGAAGAAAATTCAGTGGGCGTGTCCGTATTTCTGTGGCAGCAGAGAGGGTGGCTACCTGCTCCTCTGCTTTCTGAAAAATGACAACTGAGAAGCTGCAGAAGATCAAACTTCTTGAGTTTTCAGTTCCTGTTTTTTTTTTATCATTTTGTTCTTATTGGTTTTGGTTTTAATAAAAGAGACAAACAGATTTCTATTTGGGTGCTGTGTATAAACCTTTTCTCTATTAACACTAAATGTCATCCTAGAATGAACCACACTGGCTGTGCATCTGATCATTGCTTGCACTTTGATCTGCAAATAAACATGAGCAAAGGTTGAGCAATGCAGTAATGTTTAGAAAAAACACATAAACTTAGAATTTTTATTAACATATTATTACTTCAATAATAAATTATCACAAATTCCTAATAGTCTTAGTTGTCATTAATTCCTATGTTAGCACTTTAATTGAAATACTTTATAATATTTATTAATGCTGTGCTCATATACTTGCTCTAACATTAATTTCCCTTATAGAAACTGGGTCTTAAAATCTAAATTATGAAAAGCAGATGGGAAAATGTAACATAATTTAAAAATCAACAACACATAGATATAGTATTATATCTTATTGGTTCAGAAGCTCTCCTGAAGCAAGGTTTTATGCAGTTGGTGATGAAGTTTTCCATACCTCAGAAGCAGCCTAATTTCTTGGTGGTAAAAGAAGAGCTTACAAAGCAAATAAAGAGCATGGGCATCAGCAAACTCTGTCCACAAATTAGATATGAATGCACTGTATGTTTTCATTCAAAAACCTCAGCTTGGCTAAGTTTAAAAATGTCTTCCTAAACTCAGAGAAAACTGAATCACAGACTGGAAACAGTGATAGCAGTGCTCAGGGATATTCCAAGGGTATCTGTGGTTCACCACTCAGACTTTCATAATGTGAGCCCTATATTTATGTTTTAATAGTGATGACAAAAATAGTGTTGTATGACCTATTTCTGAGATTCACTATTCTCTTTTGACTATCACCTTTGCCTTTGCACTGAATTATTGAAAGCCTTCAGGCATGCCCCTTTGTGATCAGAAAACATTTACAGGAACTTAAGTCTTTTGACTGAAAGCAATACCTGTTTCTGCTGGGACCTTGGACACAGTACAGGAACTTATGTTAGTATGAAGCTAACAAGCCATTTGCAATAACAAAACTAATGTAGCAGAAATATAAGAACCTGGTAAGCAGAGACAGAGCCTTTTTTTTAAATTTAGGTTTGAAAATTAGACATCTGAGATTCAGAGGTGTTTGATACACAGTGTAAGTAAGATGATGAGACAGTCAATAAGAAGTAATGTGGAAAAGATGGGATTCTTGGTGATGAGATCAGCCTTTCCAAAGCTAGCAATAACTTAAAACATTTTTTCTAGTACTTGTACCTAAAATTATTAACTCTAAATAAGTTCACCTGAATTCTTTAGTTCCTGCCAGTAGAGGATCTGCTTTGTGGTAGATACGAGTAGAACAGATAATCCAACAGCTGCTGATGAATGTTAATGCAAATGAGATTATAGCTACTTTCCTGATACTGAGATCAGAGATGACATGGGGACACCACCAGCAGTACAGCTCTATTGTTTCAATTCTATTCACAGGAGACCTTATCTCACCTTGTTTTAAAAGCCACGTCTGGCACAAAAGTAATGGGTAAATAAGAAAATCAGCAGGATAATGACGACACTTTCCCACTGAAGAATCTCTTCCTTCAGCAAACTATATTTATATGTAAAGGAAGTACAGTGCTAATTCTACCCCTGAAATGTGGACTGGGAGATAATTCCAACAAATATATTATTATTCCCCATTCAGCATAACACTGAGAATGCTTGAGGATACTGTGCTCTGTACCAGCACTCCTGTGGTAATACGCCCTGTTATTTCATATCCAACAGCAGAAAAATCCTAGGTATTCATGGCTCACAACTTTATGGCTGATGACAAAATTTCACAGTACACTGCAAACTACATTTCTATGAGTAGTGCTCACACCTGGCTTTCTCACCTCCTAAGGACAGTACACAGATTTTGGCAGTTTGTGAAATCTCACAAGCACATAAGGTTACAGTCAACAGATTTTGCAGTGTATGTTTTTAATTCTAGCACAGAAGTTGGCATATCTTGATCCTCTAAACAGACTACATTTCTTTGTGCTGGAAATAGCACTGTGGGTTAATAATAGGTTTCCTCAAAGGCTTCTGTCAGAGCTAACTGCTTGTTGGCTTCACCCTCACACTGTGTCTTCTGCTTTCCTTCCCCTCCTTGCTCTTAACCACTGACTCCATCCATCTCACTCCATGCTCACTACGTTACTATTAGGTTCTTGCCTCTAAATTTTACCTGAAACCTAGCCAAAATAAGTGGCTTCAAACTCACTCATGTCTAAAGTGTCTCCCTAATACATCAAGGCACTGAAAGCAGTGTATTGAGACAGCATCTTTGGAGAATCCTGAGATTCTTTTTCAGAAAAAGCAGTAGCTCAGCTGATTCAGTTGGCCAAGGTTCATGAACAATCACCTGCCTCCTCAATGTATTCAACAGACTATGTTGAATGAGCTCACTATGACTCTGTCTCCCAGGTTTTGTTCCAGTCCATGCACAGCCTCTTATTCCTCGTCAGTGGGTAACTGAGCTTTCCTTTCTAAATGTTTTTCTCTAATTCTTCAGTTCTCCTCCTGAATTTTCTATTGATTTTCTGACGGTAGTCCTAGAAGACTGCAAAGCTTTCTGTACTTTGGAGAGGGATAAAGTAAGATGAATAATATCTGCACAAGGAAGAAAAGCTTTTGAGGATACAGTGAAGTCCACACTATTGAAGGTTAACTGTATGATGGTTGCAGGGACACTGGAACAAATTATACACAGACAATTTGGATTCAGAAGTGACTTCAAAGCTGAATAGAGCCTAAGCTATGAGCCCTGCAAGTTCTGTGCTGAACATGTCTGGTTGGTTTTCTGCCACATCTGTGAACCTATGAACACTGGAAAGCACACTGTGGATTCAGCAGGTCTTAATTCCTGCTCAGTAGCAATCATGACACCGAGGTGTGTCAGCATTGTCTTGAACAATGCTCCTCATTCTGTCAGAGCTTTTTAGTTGGGTGCAATGCTATGCAATGCTCAACATCAGTAAAGACACCATTTTTGGCCTATGAACTCCCAAGGAAAGACTCTCTACAAATTCTGTAAAAAAGAGTACATCACTAACGCTGCTGGTAAGGTAAATAATTTCTAAATGTTAAAAAGAAATTACTTGCCAATTCTCAGAGTTTTATAGTTCCTGTTTTGATGAAAACTAGAATGAACAAAGCATAAAATTCCATTTTACACTTTCTAAAATAAACTCATTCTTGCTGGTACCAAGCTTTGGTTCAATATCTTAACTCCTTATTTCAAACTGCAAGTTTCTTTTATAAATAGTCTTGGTCACTCCAATTTTGCACCTACCATTTTGGAATTCTGTTTTTTGACGGCTTTATTTTGGTTTTGCAGTGAGGGGAACTCAACATTTCAACTGGAGCTCCATTGATAAATTATGATCACAAAGCATCATGAAGCCTTGAAGCTACATGATGTAAAATTAAGGATAACACCTTCTGTGGGATGTAAAAAACACATGACATGCCGAGAACAAAAGTTTCTGACTTAAATTATGGAGTTTCTCTTCCTGACTATCCATACAAATGGACTAGTGTGGCTCCAAAAGTATAAAAAAATAGTTACACATCTTCACATATTAAAGAGATTTTTTGGTAATAAACTTAAAAGAATACAC
>NW_010184442.1:0-3277 GCF_000695765.1 Mesitornis unicolor | reverse complement strand
AGTGGTCCAGGCCAGGAAGACTGAGTTGCAACATTTTGGGTGGTTTCTTTACGTATTATAACAGCTGTCAACGTATTGTGTCACTGTTATTTGTTTAAATGGTGAGATATGCACAACAATTTATTGTTCTGTGTTTTTGCAGTGATTCCCATTCTCTGTAGGTATCTTCAGAGATGTGATTAATGGTAGCAGATAACTTTTGAGCAGGGAAGCAGTAAACTTAAAAGCAGACTTTTCAAAGCTTCCTTGTTTACCATTCCCCATGACCTGTGTTCATCTATAAAAAATAAATACTTTACTAGAGAAGGCCACTCTTCTCTGGTGTCTCACTATGCCTGTGGTGCTGTCTGCATGTCGAAAGTTCTTTTTCAGTTAGTACTGCTTATCTTGTGGTAATTTATTTTCATATTCAATTTTTTAAATAGCATTTAATTAGAGAATTTATTTTTCAGAAGCAGAGTTAAATTATGTTACAGATCTTTTGCTTAATATTTTGAAAGCTGATCACGATAATAACAGGCAAAAGAACTGTGTGTGTTTTCTCTTTTGCAGATACCCGGACCTGTCTACAATTTCACTGGCTGTATACAAGTCGTAGAAATCAATAAAGTGGGACCTTTCAACGTCTCTAATGCTGTGGGAAGAAATAATGTTGACAATTGCAGGTAAACTGCCCTCCGTGCCTTTTCGAATCAGAAGAAAGTGCTTGTGCTGATTTTGCTTTCTTCCTTCAATAGGGCAACCATTTTCAATAATTTCAACAGTGGTTACAGAAAAAAAAAATACTATATAGAGAGATATTGTGCTTTCTTTTGTGCTTCTGAAGTATTTTATTTATGGAAGATGCTTTTTGCAGAGCAGTTCAATTAAGCTTGACAGCTTATTCAGAGCGCGGTTTCACCCACTGAATGCTGAAACACTGCACTGAGCAAGATCATTGGCAAAAAACACGGGAGTGGGAATTGGGGTGGTGTGCTGGTTGTGTTTCTACTCATGGCTTTGGGATCCCTGTGAATCTTGTAACAAATGCTGATGACTTGCTGCTACGCTTATGTAGATGAGGTTGTGAAAACGCTAGCAAGCATTGTTTCCCCATGCATAAAAAACCTCACTTGGTTTCTTTTTTCCCCTTGGTGGCATGGTTGTCCCATATGAGAGGACTGCAGGGAAATTTGGATAACGTTATCCATACCCATTCCCTGCTCTACGACACTTAAATTTTGTATCTGCCCATACATGGCAGCTGTCGTGGTTTAGGGCTGGGCTGGCCACTAAACCCTGGCCAGACGCTCTCTGTTAACCCCTCTGCCCTCCCCACAAGGGAACAGAAAAGAGAAGAAGGGAGAGAGACTGCACGGGTTGGAAAAGAAAACAACAGGTTTAATGAAACAGTAATACTGATACTACAGGATAATGATGGTAATAGGAAATAATGGAATAGATACAGACATGTACAAATAGATCTACAAAACCAAGAGAAAATCCTCCCCCAGTGACGATGACGGCACCAGAGGCTCTGGGAGCACTGGAAAAGTCCCAGTGTGGAGCCAGCAGCAGTGGGAGCTGATGCAGGAACACAGGGCTCAGGATGAGAGGCAGGCGAAGCAGCAGGGTCTGCTGGGCCTTGGGCCATTGCAGGGGTGGAGAGGGAAGGAAGGGTCCAAGCTGGAAGGGTCCAGCCCCTGGGGATCCCTGGGCTTTGCACTGAGTGTGGCGTGTGTGGGATGCAATCCCTGGTTGGGCAGGTTTGGGTCTGCTCCTCCTGTAGGTGCAGCCATGGCCCCCATGGTGAGACAGTGGCCTTGTGATGATCACTTGTAGCAGTGCACACTGTTGTTAAACCATGCTGCTGGTTTCAGCAAGTTCAGCCCCTGAGAAGAGACTGAGCTGGAAAGTGAAATCACTGAATAAAATGAGTTCTCTTTAGCTCAAACCAGGACAGCAGCTCGCATAATTTGCTTTTCGCTTTCAGTATAACTCACACGCATCCTGACCATCGTCAGCCCTTACGTATAAATTCCACTCCTACTTACTATCTCCTGTTTGTAGACTTCTAAGCCTTTTGACTGCCCCTGCTTTTGCACATCTTGCCACACTTTAGTGGCATCCATTTACCCTGCTGAGGTTTTTATTTCCTGGCTCACCAGCAGCATGGGATACTTCATTATTGTGGTGGAGAACAACAGCCAAAGGGAGACTTCCTAAAGTGTATGGGACTGTGAGTAAATTTTAGGCTTGTGAATTTTTAATAGGTTTGGAATTTGCTTAAATGTGTTCTGCCATTTTTTTTAACTGGATCTATTTGCATTTTAAAATGCCAAAAGGATGATCTAATATGTGCAAGGAATATAGAGAGCTTTCAAAACCAAATTTTTTATACAGTTCATTAACCTTTTCAAAACTATTTGCATCACTACTTCAGGACAAGTCATTTACCTTTCATAGGATATTATATATTCTACGTTGCATATCTCAGAATGAAGCCATAATGTTATTTTCACTGACATAAGTATCTGACTATCTGCTGCCTAAAATACCCTAAATATATAGAGCAAGGATGGTGTTTGTTCCTTTAGCATTCGTATTTTGTAATGCAAATATCATACACTGCAAAGGAGGGGGAATTATTTTAACTTGGTAGAACTAAATGGGAGATGAGGGCAACATGGAAATTGCCTTTCATGTCATTTTGGGAGCAGGTGCTAAATTGTGCTTAAATTCAAGGGGATGCTTGATAAAGGCAGCACTGGGTATCTCTGGATGAGATCAAAGACCTTAAAAGTGGCAATAGTCCTGATCACTCTGAACAATTCAGGATTTGTATGCAGGCTTTAACTCAGTTAATCTGTAAGGACGTGGCCCAGATCCTTCTGCTAATCACATGCAACCCTGTTCAAGCCTGGAGATCATGGTTTTGGTACAAGTGATACCACAGGGAGGAGAGAACAGCCAGGAGAGATGCGTTGCACTGAGGGCTCAACAGATGTAACCCAGTGTGGCAAAAAGAGACTCGACTGCAGGGTTCAAGCAATCTATTTATTTGAACAACACGTGCAGATCCAATACACCACTGCTGCAGGTTTTATGGATACAGTGGAGAAATGCACTGTTGCGATTTAAAACCAAAACTGCACTATCGCAACCACAAGAGATTCGTGGAAGACACCATCACAACACACAAGTGTGCTGAATGCTACAAGTGTGTTAGTTCATGTTACCCATGATTACAAACTTAAACTTATCTTAACTTATCACAGAATCACAGAATATGAGGAGT
>NW_010184441.1:449-10500 GCF_000695765.1 Mesitornis unicolor | reverse complement strand
CCTTAGAGATCGATGGTGCCCGCAGGGAGAAAGGAGCAAGGCCTAATATCTTGGCACTAGGCAGCTCGCCATAAGGCGAAATACTGGTGAAACAGCCGCTCTGCAAGAAAGGTGGCCTCACGGTCCCGGCCCGTAAGGGCTGCCTCCCCATCTCCAGCTGGCAGCGACACTTTGGGCCAGCCCCTAGACCTCATCGCAGCTCCTGTTCACCACGCTGCAGGCCAGTTGAACGGAATTACTGGCAGCAGCGTGTTTTCCAAAGGAGAATGGCAAGCCGTGATCCCCAGCACTAATCCCCCCACCGTCCATGGCACCTGAGGACCCACACCCGGGAAGAGCTGTGTGCTGGGGAGCTGAAGAACAACAAAATCAAACGTGGATTCTTGTGAGAGGACAGCACTCCGCCTTGTCTCGGGCTGTGTTACAAACCCTTGCTTTATAGGGTGATGCTTTGAGCAGGGAAGTACTAGGTGCACGAAACGGGGCCACTGCCCATGGTGGGGGACACCTGACATTCCACTGACTTCTCCATGCTGTCTACCAAAGATAGGTTTGTTGCTCCAGGGACCAGAGCAGCAGAGCATTAATAATGATTGTGTGTGTGTCCAAAATAATGTAGCTTTGCTGAAAAAATCAGGTTACAAGGGAGGTTTTCGGAGACAGCATGAATAGAACTTTTTTAAAATGCACTGTTTAGCTTTAAAAAAATCCATTTGTGGCCTAGCTTTGACAAAGGTCTGTTGGCTACGGAAAAAGGGATTAATATGGGCATATCCTTTAGGTCATACAAAAACATGCTCCATCGAGAAGCATTGTGAGCTCAAAGATCAACTCAGACAGTTCTATGTAGTAGGACCAAGATTTATGCTACCTTATTTTTTTTCTTCTGATTAAAATAATACTGATTATATGTTACTCTTGCCTTTCAAAGAAAGACAAAGGGGTTTTTGCACAGTGTTATACAGTGGAAATTGTTACGCAATATTATTAGTAGAAAACAAGACATGTTAATGGAGTAAGATTAGAATTTAACCCTGTCAGGAAATTATTAAAATTAGCAGCACTGCTTCCTGTAGTTTTTGCTTTTGTGATGAAGGAAAGAACCTAGACACTGGTTTTGAATTTCCACCTTCATTTTTGCTGACAGTTTCCTGGAAGGACCGAGAAACTTTGGGTCTTTTATGGTGAAAAATTTTTCGTCCATTTTTTCGTCAAGGTCATTTACTAGATATTTTAAAGAAGATAAGGAGACTTTAACATACATAATGTGATTTAATAAAAATGTTACCCTTAGTTGCTTAGGATATGGATGTGCTATTAAAATCCTGGTCATAAAGTCTTTTAGGAGAAGAAATAAAAAGACAGATACGATCTTAAGGCAGAAATCTTCCTACAAATTACTACCTTCACAGGTCACCTCCAATATTGTTTAGAAATAGATTTTCATTTAATTATTTTTTAAACTGTTACAGCTTCTGACATGGAATCTTTTACATCTGGAAAAATGTCCGTACAAAACCCACAAATAAATACGCACCTTCTGCTTTCTCTTTGACTTAGGTTGTGAGTCTTACAGAAATGTGGACAAAGGATGCTTGATAATAATTACTGCTTTTTCTGATAATCATGTTAATCTCACTCCGAGTTTTTATCCATTCCTTGTCTCCAAGCTTACACTGCAAATTTATAAAAGTATCTTCAATTTTACTAATATGACTACTCACACCAATAACATTAAATATATGCAGTGAGGGTTCTTATAAATTACATTACATAGAACTGGGATGATCCCCTGAATATAAGTGCAATAGATTACACGCGCGCACACACGCACGCACGCACGCTCTCTACCTGCCACATTGCTCTCCCTGACCACATTTTTGATGTCAAAGACTTAGAAAACAGCAAACTCTTTCTTTTGTCCTCAGATATCTGTGTATTTATTACTACAAAACACAAATTTGGTAATTGTTCTGATTATTTTTAGCACTTTATTTGTTCAGGTCTTTTTTCACTTGAAAAACAGTGACCTTACCTAGTGGACAGTCACATTTTCAGAAAGGAATTATTTTCTGTTTTTCTACTCTCAATATTTGCAGTGAAAATTGCTTTCAAAATTCTCTTGCAGATTTCCTTATGTGCCACTTGTTTCTGTATGCCGATTCCCCAGTGGCTGGGAAAGGTGTATCTGTATATCCTGATGCACAGGACATTGGATTGGCATTGGCACTCGCTACTGTGTGACTCTGCCTGTGCTCTCCCACTCCAGAGTAAGTGTCCATATGAGGCAAGAAGCTGCTACAGTGTGTTTCTGAAGTGAAAGATCACAAATTTCAAGTCTTCATTTCTTGCAGTCACTACCAAATAGCATTCTGTGTGAGGAAGAAGAGGGATGACTTGTTGGGGAGATGGTAGGAAGAACTTCTAAAGTTGTGTCTGGAAACCTGGGGAATGTCCCTCAGCAGCACTCTGAAGAGGAAGAACTTAGATGGCAACAGGTAGGGAGGACTATTTTGCAGAAGGTGAAGTGCCAGTAAAGGCCAGAAAATCACCAGTGGGCATGAAAAAATCCACCAGAGCTCTAATAATGGATAGGGAGTGGTAAGGTCACAAAGATAAGCATTTAAGACAGAGAGGCAGTCTGAAGACCTAGTGTTATTTTTTACATAATTTTTTTCTTCTCCATCCAATAGCAGCAAGCCATTTCTTGGAAATGTGGGACTAGAAGAACCAGACCCTTAGTCCATCCCTTTGTATTCAGGGAGGACTGACCCTAGGCACAACTGCGGCAGACACTTGTCTAAACTTGCTCTTTTAACCTCAAGTGAAGAAGAATCCACAAAATTTGCCTTGTATTTAAAAAAAACAAAAAACAAAAAAACCACCAACAACAAAACCACAGACTTTCTCTGATGTCCACTCAAACTTTACATCAGTGTAAGTCAATCATTTTTTTGTCCTTTTGTCATTGTGCATGATTGATCACAGTGACCTTACACCCTAAGAGAACATTTTTGTGTGCAGTGCTGTACATTGTTTTTTTCTTTTCTTCACTAACTGTCCCATCCTTTCATGCTCAAAGATCATGTTTTCAATTCTCTTCTCACCCTTTATTGTTCTCTCACCACTTGTCAGTGTATTTTTAAGTGCAGTCCACCAAACTGGAAAAAATACAAAAACTAAAAACTGCAAAATGGAGACTCCACCAGAGCAAGTAGACCAAAATAATTTCCATAGTCATCATTACTTCTGTTAATGCATTCTGGAAAACTGAAATGAAGAGATTCTGAAAGGATATAAGGAAATACTTTTAAAGTTATGAACACAGGCTTTGAAACAGGGGGAGCAGAGAGGCTGTGCAGTCTCCATGAATAGATCTTTTGACAGTGAGACTGGGTAAGGCTCAGAGCAACCTGGTCTGATCTCAAAGGTGACCTTGCTACAAGCGGGAAATTGGTCTAGAGACCTCCTGAGGTCCAACCTGAATTACGTTATGGTCCTGTGAAAGGAACTGCTTCCCTGTCAGTATTGTAATGTTGCTGACCCGTAGTCAGTTTGCGATGTACTATGATGCTCATGTCCTTTTCTAAGGACTTCTACCTACCTTGTTAGTCCCTATGTTGTAGGTGTGCATTCAGTTTCGCCATTCCAGATGCAGTGCCTGTACCTCTTACCATTGCTCCCAAAGAGCTCCTTTCTGCCATTTCCTAAGTTTGCTTTTCCTGAGATCCACTGATCATTCTGTTGCTACTATAGCTTCTCCTTGCAAGAATCACTCACCAGTTTTTAAGACCTTTCTCTCATACTGCAGAGGAACTGCTTTTGGCACCACTTTACTTGTGACATGCAAGCCATGTTGCTTGCAAGCCTTTTGCTGATTCATGTTAGTGTTCTGGAAGGATCTGAAGTGCAGCGATGGGCCTGGGACATCCTGGGATGCTTCTTGAGAAGCAGTAATATCTTCACAGGTAGGTAGAGGCTTTGGGCTCAGTGATCCAGTCTTGAAGATGACAACTTGAATTCCAGTCTCAGATTAATCTTCATATACCATTCTCTTCAATTACCAGGAAAAGCATTTAGGGATTGTTGAAGACTTTCTGAAGGATATTTAGGGAACAAACCAAGGGTGGAAAAAACAAGGGATCAAGGTGGTTTGAGGAGGAACAAGTGTTGGAAATAGATGGATAAGGGGATAAAAGGAGTGGTGACATGTAAACACGTTGTTGCTTAGCATGCTTGTCTGACCATGGCCTGCACCTGGTCACCACAGTCTGTCTTCTCAATAAAATCCATTCCTAAGCAGTTTCCTGGATGAGGGGCTCTCTGCTTTGCATGCATATGTGGGCATGGGTGTCTGAGTGATAGCAACTGGAGCAGGAACCATGCATCACAAGGACCCATCCATTCATGGTGCCAGTGATCGGCATGAGTGCAGATTTGCAGGCAAGTATGTGAGCACTTGCAAAGATCCCACTGGACAGAGTGGCAAGCAGGGGTGATGTGGAGCTGGGGGTGCATGCATCTCTGATTGAGCCCACAGAAGGAGCTGGCTACTTGAGATTGAGGGTCCAGGCCAGACCGTGGGGGCTGGGATCGACTGAGAGACTAATTTCTATTTGTATGTGTGTGTGTGTCTGCGTCAGGCAACTAGAGACAAGAGGATCCAGGTGACATTTACTGAGGGATCCATAGTGTGCTTATTTCTGTGAGTGGGGCTGCAGGCACTAGGGGCTTGTGTGCACAGGTGCTAGCAACTGTGGAAACTGAGGCTCTAGGACCAGTTAGTGAGGGTCTCAATCAGTTACTGGAGCAATCCATATTTTGTTTTTACATACAGATGTTTCCCATTAGCTGACCTTCATCCTGATGAGCCAGAGAAGGGAAAAAGATATGGCCATTGGTACAGCTTGTGTTTGTGTAAGTGGTGAGTTTTCTGTCCATGTTCATCAGTGGGACCAGCAATGTGTAGATGTATATGTGTATTGTGTGTGTGCATCTGTGTGTGTGCCTCTTGGGTCTACATATTCAGCCTTGCTCCTGGTTGGACCTGGGAGTGTGGAGCTGCCATGGCTTCACCTCTGTTGGACTCCCAGATGTATCCTCTCCATTACAAGGTTTTTGACATCATATGAGCATTGTTTTAATCTCATTGCAACCAAAGAGTTTTTAATTTGTTTATAATAATAAGATCTTACCTCCGTCTCAAACTGCTTTGGCTTCTCATTCCAATTCAGAAGAAAAAGAATCCCACGTACAGAATTTTTAATGGGGAAAAAATAGCTCCTCATCACTTGTATCTCTGAGAGGCTCTGGCAATTCCAGAAAAGGTAAACAGATTACTGGAAATTTTGCATTTGTATATGCTTATTAGGCTATACTTGAAATAAAAAAGATTTGTCATAGATTGATCTGCTCAAACAACCCCACAATACAGTTACAAAGTACTGGTGTCTGCATATCTGATAATTTCAAAAAAGGCCCAGGATGATCTGAAGAGAATATCCTCATTTTACCTCAATCAGTTATGCTGCAATTGAAATGTTGTCCTCATTCCACTGCAATTAAGACTCTGCTCATTAGTCCCAGTGAAAATTTATGCTCTTACAAGACCCCTTGTGTACTATAATAAATGAAGAGCAGACAGCTCGGATATTATATTTCTGTTGAATGAGGACCAATACACAGTGGGATGCCCAATACGCTCCTGCTTCTGCTGGAGCTGGAGGATCAGGCCACCATGAACACAGGCAGCAGTTTAGGACAACAAGCGTCTGGTGTCCTGTCAGGCTGGGATTGTAGGGCAGAATTTAGATAGGCAGAATTCAGCCATCCAAACTCATGTCAGAGTGGGCCAGTAACAAAAGAACAGTCGTTTTTTTCTGAGGAAAGATCTGGAGGTGTGGAGAAACGTCAACAGGCTGCAAGTCAAGGCACTGCAGAAGCTGAGATTCCCATGAGAACATTATTAAGAGAGTAAATAGCAGCTGGGATTTATACAAAGGCAATCTTTAAAAGACTAAGCTATGTTACTATTAAGTATAACAGGACCTTGGACCAGCCTAAAAGTAGGAGTTCAAAGCTACACAAAGCACTGTGTGCCTGGGTTATCTCGACCACTGGCTGAACGGTATGCGTGGTGTGCTGCAGGATATCTCGGTCGTGGAACACCTGGCCATGAAGTATGGGAAATGATGGATGGGAAAGTGCTGTAGTATGTGAACATCCTGACTGGCTGCATAGTCAGGTCCTTAGCTGTAGCTATAAAAGTAGAGGTGGAAAATAAAAGTTTCACTTGGCATTCAGCTGCTGAGTCAGTCTCTTGTTTTCAGCTCACCGCATGGAGGCATCTAAAAAGCTTTTGTAAAGATTGCCAAAAAAGTTGAACTTTGCTTCTGCTTGTAGATTTTTCCAAGAACATTTCAGGTTTCTGAGGTATTGCACGTATTTTAAAATTAATGCAGATGTAAAACACAGTAGTTAAAAATTTTAGATTACCATCTAACTCTGTATCTCAGACTCATGTGAAAGTCATACTGGGCTGCCTAAAGAGACTGATTCAAGAAGATAAGAATTGTTTTCTTAGCTAAATAAAGTGTGTTGCAAAACAGATCTCTATAACCTGTTAATTGATAAGCTCTGCGATATGCTTAAATTTAACTTGAAAAGTTCACTGTTGACTAAAATTAATTCTTAAATTCAAAAAATGAATGGTAATTATTAATACAAAATATTACTCTTGCTTAACTCTGTGCCCAAATATGATCTTTTAAAGTAGGTCAGTATTACCTTTGTTGATTTCAGTACTTCACTGATAATCCTGACTTCAGTTGAGCTCCCAAGAAATTGCCAGAGCTTCAGGATACAGCAGTGCCTGTAGTGTGATAAGCTTACATGA
The DNA here is from genome assembly GCF_000695765.1 of Mesitornis unicolor. Classification (NCBI taxonomy): domain Eukaryota; kingdom Metazoa; phylum Chordata; class Aves; order Mesitornithiformes; family Mesitornithidae; genus Mesitornis; species Mesitornis unicolor. Next base: position 3,605 of record NW_010184441.1, on the reverse strand, counting down.
AAGCAGGGAAATTTCCTGAGATACAGCTCTCTGGTTCCTCTCTTCTAAACAAGAAACTTCAAATCCATCTAAGTTTCTTCACGTTTATGCTGAAGCTCACACTGTGCCCTCCAGCCAGAGCTCGCTCTGTCTCTCCCAGTTGACTCCTGCACCAACCATCACTTTCCTCCTGCTGCCCCTAAAGTACTTTGGCTGGTGGAGGGGGAGGATCCTGCAATGTAAATCTGACTGGTTTGACAACTGAAATTGTTAATCAATGGCTTGAAAAGGCAACAGTTCTGCATTACACCCCTCTGTACAAAAACCAAAATGAATACACAGTGAATTGTGAATACCCTCCAGGATTATATAGGTCACTTTACTCTATATGTAAGTCATGATGTAGGAATAGAGAGAAATCAAAAGGAGGATATTCCTTTTTCACATTTCTCTTGTTGATTGCTCCTTCCCATCCCCAGCAGATGCTGTGGGTACAGGCCTGTTCAGCTCATGTTTCTCACTTGGCAACCTTGTGACTTCACAGATTGTGGGTTAGCCATCAAGCAGAAAGCACTGTTCTCCATTTATATCACCAGCTTTACCAGTATATTTACGCATATGTAACATAGTACCATCCTCTGGGGCTCCCTTTCACTACTCAGAAGACAACAAGCCAGGCTGCTTACCATTTGTCACTGAGATGATTATTTTTGCACTCGTCTGAAGAGCAATCACTTTCCACCCCAGTCCATTTTCTGGAGACAGGAGGGTGCTCCAAGGAGAGGTCTTGCCTGTGTTAATACTCAGCTCCCATAGATAAACAACTTTGCTTAGTGCATACAAGGAGGAGGTAGCTTCAAGCTTCATTCTGCTTTTCTCCCTGCCTCCCTTATCTCAGAGCAAACCAGCCTTACATACCCTGCATTGGAATCCCTGAAGCTAAGAGCATTCAGAGACTCTAACTGCCAGCAGCACTCATCACACCTCTCTACTTGCTTGTCCTCTAGGAATCTATAACGTGCTTAGCTTCATGCACCATCACTCATACTGAAATGTCCCTAATTGGGTCCCTAATTGAGAAAATACAGTCTCAGTTGTTGCTAATGAAAAACTGTGGAAGAAATTACCAGTAAGAGGCAACACATTGTCTCCGTTTAAGGCTCAGGGCAAGCCCAGGGAGCAGAATTTTTCTCTCTATTGTCCCCTACCCTCCCAAGGGAGGACTGAAAAAAAAGGGAATAGAGGAAAAAGATGCTTCACAGAAGGTTGGAAGTTAAGACTGTAACAAGTTTAATGAAAAACAATAGGGGAAAGGAAAAAGGAATTAATAAGGGACAAAGGATATTTAACTATATACAAAACCCGATCCCAGTAGTCCCAAGTGGAAGTGTCCGAGCAGTGCCTCGTGGCCGCTGTGACCGCTATGACTCGTCACCAGGGACCGCAGTGGGGCCGGGAAGCAGATGTGGATGCTGCTGAGCATGTGGAGGTAGCCCCAGCCGTCCCGAGATGCCACACAAAGCAGCCCAGGAAACCAGGAAAAGCCCGCGAAACCTCAGGCCTCCTTGTTTTTTTATAGACTGTGGCTGGAAAGGGGAGGGAACAGTACTGATCTCTGACACCCCAGGGTCCTGCAGACATCACCTGTCCTTTCCTTTCAGGCTTTTAACTCTTAAACCATAACACACATGATAGCACTTGTTAGCTCCCTGAATATCTTGATATACGTTGATGTGACTAGTGTCCCCATTTCAGGTTTCTCTAAGCTTGACCTAGACATGCTGCCATCAGGATGCTCGGGCAGGAGAATGACAAATCCCACACAGGAAGACATGGAGAGCAGACAGTCAGAGGGACCATTTTGTCATCTGGCTGCTAGGGCACAGAGGCCACACAGGTTGCTTTCTGCTACTTAGCAGCTGCTCTGCAGTCAGGCAGCTGCTGCAATTTCTCTCTTCTTTTTAATAAATATATTAATTTCCTTAGTAACTATAAGTTTAGCCTCCTTAAGAAAGGGCAGTCACTCCTAGAAAGACTTTGACCATAGCAACTGGATACATTTCCTTTAAAATATTTTTGTTTAACCTACAGTGAACTGAGCTCCATTCTATTATCCTGTACTGACAGCTGTCTGAACTCCATGTTCAACAGACTGTGCATCTGTATATTATTAATTGTGTCAAATTATTTTCCATCACCAGTGGAACGTAAAGGGTGTTGTTTTATTAAGCAATCTATTCTTCATTCTGTAAGCCATAGCTTATTAGCAGAAACAAGCGTAGCACATATGACTGACAGCAGTGAAAGCATTAGTTGAAATCAGATAGCCCCTGCGTTTAGTTTTAACCAGGTTTAACAAAGACAGATGGTTGGAGCTTGACTTGGGAAAAAAAAATAAAAGGATGACACCAATTTGAGTGTTAAACAAAACTACTTCCCTTGGTCCTGAAAAAAAAAAAGCCAGTTTTGTTTATATCCTTTGTTTGTCCTCAGTAGTGTAGTGTTTTGTAGGAGAGATGCAAGAAAACAGAATGCAGGTAATAGTCTTCTGGGAAGGGTCAGGCTGAGATTCACAGAATCAGAAGGATGAGAGACAGAAAGAAGATGCAGTATCAAAGTATGGACTTGAAAATTGTATGTATAGGCTGAGATGCCAAATGAACTAGTACCCACTTATCAATAATAACTCATGGAAAAAGAGTTACCTTGGGAATTACGCACTCTTCTCTTGCCTGTTTTAGAAGAAGCAAATAGCTGACACTATTTAATGACAGGCCTTAAGATACAGAAGGATTTTCTGTTTTTTTTCAAGGTACTGTTTAAGGCAAAGGTCACATGCAGATCTGTGTAACTTAATACCTGAAACATAACCTGGCTGATACGTTAAAGCTAACATAGCAGAGTATCTTGTCCTGTCACTGCAGCCAGCTGCTTCATCTGCAGGCTAGGTTTCATCTGGAGAGAAAAACATCAGGCCTTAAGATACAGAAGGATTTTCTGTTTTTTTTCAAGGTACTGTTTAAGGCAAAGGTCACATGCAGATCTGTGTAACTTAATACCTGAAACATAACCTGGCTGATACGTTAAAGCTAACATAGCAGAGTATCTTGTCCTGTCACTGCAGCCAGCTGCTTCATCTGCAGGCTAGGTTTCATCTGGAGAGAAAAACATTTAAAC
>NW_010184441.1:0-413 GCF_000695765.1 Mesitornis unicolor | reverse complement strand
TCAATTCAAATAGTGGGCAAAGATGTTAAATTAAAAGATTAAGATAAATACAAAAGACTGCTGTAAATCAGATTACTATCAGGAAAATAATTCTTTTTTAGTGAGCAAGGTGCACATTTAGCTAGCCCTCCATTAGGGTGGTAAAAATAAAAAAGGCAGAATGAAACACATGACAGGAACAAAATAGTCAGCTCTAGATTTCAATAGTAAAATTCTCCATATTGCCAAATATAACGTTTCCAATTGCACTATTCAAATTATCCCCACATGTTTAATAATTAACTGGTTATCAGCTAGTTTTCAGGAGGTTTGTATGTGTTTGTATGAAAGTTTATATGTGATAAAGCACTGGTATGACAAAGCTTGCCAGCGGCTTTGTCTAAAATTGGGGAATGACCTATCAGAGAGCAGTG
>NW_010184440.1:0-2544 GCF_000695765.1 Mesitornis unicolor | reverse complement strand
TGGGTGATGAGGATGCTCAGCCACGGGCACATCCAGGGGCAACAGGAAGGGGAGCAAGTCTTAATAACAGCCTTAATAATGGTAATAAACCTTAATAACCCCCATGCTCCTGTTCTTCTGTAAAAGGTTATTTGCACAGCAAGCAGCCGTGCTGCTCGCCTGCTCGGGTGCCTGCTGCTGCCACCCGCCTGTCCCCAAATGTGGTGGCCCTGCTGCAAACTGGGGTTCATCTGCCACCAGTGCAGAGCCAGGATGAAGCAGGAGGGCACAGCAAGACCCCCAGTGCTCACTTATTTTCCTATGTTAAGCAGCAAGCACTTCTTGCCATGACAGGAGCTGGAATCCGAGGGGTCCTCCTGGCTGGGAGGGCTCCTCGTGACTTAAATCGCCTCCCTGTGGAGCAGGAACGGAGGCAGCGCCTGCACCGGGTGTACGAGGCTCCCTGCACGGCCGTTGCCAGCACACCCGGAATAAACAAGTGATGCTGCAGCGGGAGGGGATGAGGCAGCCCGGGCCCCGGCACGTCCCTGTCCAGAGGACGAGCAGGGATGCACAGGAGCGGGCAGGCGAGCGCATGGAGCAGCTTTTCCCATGGAGAAACACCCACTGGGTTCCAGCTGGTTTTCCTGAACCCCACCAGGAGGGAAGCCCCCCGAAACCCTCATTTCCCTGAGAGCGACCCCTGATCCTCAGATCACCAGCACTGGAGGGGGCACACACAGCCCCCCAAGTTTCTTCCTTCGGAAAACAAACTCCATGGGAGCCGTTCCCCTATCAACAGCATCAAACATGACCCAAACTACTACAAGCAAGAACAGTTGAGTAAACATCAACCCCGAGAGCTTGAGCAAACAAGGAAAAGGAAAACCAGAAGTTAATAGTTCCTATTAAAACGGTTCCTTGCCCACATCACGCACCCCAGTTTGCATGTGCCCAGCAACGTGAACAAGGGGAGCAGGTTTTGCCCATGGTCAGCTCTTCCTTGGGTTGGGTAAAAAGGAGCTGGGGACCCGCTTTCCAGTTTTAACCACAGTCAAAGCACTCAAAGGACAGGCAGAAATCACCATCCTCCAGATTAAAGACATTTTGGGCAAGGAAAGCCGTTGCAAGGTGATATTTGTGCTGCAGAAGTTGGCCCTGCAGCTTCTGAACGCCTGTCGTCTTCATTTTTGGCGTCAGCAGATTTACCTGTGGCCATCTCTATCCAAGCGCAGGCAATCGAGGGCAACATCAGGAACTTTCCTCCATGAACCACAGCAGCAGCCAGAACCACCGGTGTCTGATGGGTTTTGCCCCAAGGCAGATTATTTTCTCCCTTGGTGCATAAAGCAGGTTTGTATTTTGGAGGCTTGTGGAAGCTGAACAAAGATGTCTGAGCATGACAAGTTGGTCTCCAGACTTTGCAAAGGGCCGGGCCTCACCCCAGCAAATTTGAGGGTTCCCATTTTGGCTGCCCAAGGTTCATCCCCACCCTACCAAGAGGGAGCCAGGCTGTTTATCCCAAAGCCCCGGCTGCTGGCGGATGCAGCTCCATGTAAATATTTACTCCCGACCAAACAGCCCAGGAGAGACTCTGACCTATGTGCTGGTTTTTTCCTCGGCTGTAACTGGGTTACCACAGCCCTGGTGCACGGGACGGATGCTGTGCCTGGCATTATGTAAGCTCCAGCCAGCAGCAGCTGCTCCCTCGCTGCCTAATGACTCCAAACCCACCATATCTGATCTGCCTCCATCCTCGGTCTGGGCAGGAAGAGCCTGAAGGGATGCGGAGGGAATGGATGTGGAGGGAAGGGTGCTGGGCACCCAACCCAGCCCCAGCATCCTCACCCCAGCGAGCGCTGCTGCCAAAATGAGCTGGGTCCCACTCCAGCATTTGCCTGAGGTGATGCTTCTTACACTGCAGAGGAGAAAATAGAGGAGATCTCCATGCCCCAAGCTGCTCACAGCAATTTGGAAACCCTCTCTCAAGAACAGAAGGGGCTGATTTGAGGAACAGCAGCTCTCGAGGTGGCTCCAGTGCTGGGAACCTGCAAAAGGGAGCGAGGAGCATCGCCCTTTGCTCAGCCTGGCCTCATCCCACTGCAGAAAGCCCTGAGGACCACAGGTCCTACAGCATCCATAAGGTCCCCTCCCTCTCCACTTGATAGCGTTTCCCTGTCCCACCCATGCAGGACTTCCCTCCCCTCCCATCACCCCAACCACTGCGATACAGCCCCATACGGCACAAGACCCGAGGTCAGGTTCAGTCAGAGCTCTGGCACCGCTCCCCTCGTTTTAAAGACCTCTCTCAAAGCAGTGTGGAAAGAACATTTTAATAACACCTTAATCAAACACTTCAAAGAACGCTTGTAATGCAAGAAAGGAGGCAAAGCCTTCATGCACTTCTCTGCTTCTGGCCAGGTCTGGGAGATGCCGACATCTCTCACCCTGGCTCCCACCACAGGGACATCGCTGGAGTCAGAGCTGTAAGAGCAGCCCCCATGATCCTAAGAAATACCAGTGTTTGGAGGTGATGGAAAGGGAAGGGAAGGGAAGGGAAGGGAA
>NW_010184439.1:96328-99714 GCF_000695765.1 Mesitornis unicolor | reverse complement strand
AGGGAGCACTCAATCCCCTCATCCATATCATATATAAAGGTGTTAAATTGTGCACCCCCAGCCTACTCACTGGTGGGGTGGTGTGAGAAGCAAAAAAGGCTTTGACTCTGTGTAAGCACTGCTCAGCAGTAACTAAAACATCTCTGCATTATCAACACTGTTTTCAGCACAAATCTGAAGCCTAGCCCCATACTAGCTACTGTGAAGAAAACTAACTATCCCAGCCCAAACCATCACAGTCTCACACACTAGTGTGAAACTGTCTCTTCTAAGAAATGAACTGTAGATTATGTGCTTAGTTGAACAGACGACCCACGTGGCTGATGGCTTGTATTTTTTCCACAAAATCTCTTTTCCAATCCTAGAAACTTTACCTATATTCCACTCAGCTGATGTCTGTGCAGTGTACAAAGACATGGCTCCCTCACTTATTTCACATTTAGTGACTTCAGGGATGGATGTTTTCTCCTTTGCAATCTTATTTTATTCTGTCTATCAAATGCACTGCGGTTTAGGAAATACCTCCACCTTTATCTACAGCCACCAAGTTAGCTGTGGGATGGAAAAGGAACCGTGTTCCCTTGATAGGTACATTCTTGCCATGGTCACTTACTGGGAGGCTGGAGACAACTCACCACAAAGAGCAAGCTGGATTCTTCAGCAGAAAAAACAACAACAAAAAAAGAACTGCTAGAAGTTGGGAGTTTTCTTCATCTTGTCTATAAAACTTTTTTCCCCTCATAGTCTACACATTCTCTCCCATCCCCACTTTCAACAGCAAATGAAGGAGAAGTCTTATGTGTATGTGAGAGGAGTTCAGAAACATTTGGGAAGAAGAGGACTTGGGTACCCAGACCCCCACAGTTCATGTCAGAATCTGTAGCTGAGCTGCAGGCGGGGAGTATTATCATCAGGGCACTGTACGGACTGTGGGAACCCAGCTGCGCATCAGGGCAGGGCCTGACAGTCAGGTCCTGCCCCACTGCCCTAGCTAGGAGCATGGCATTGATGGGACACTGGGGCAGGCCCAGACCTCGGCACTGGGCACCTCCTTGGGGACAAGGCTGGACCAAGTCCTGCAGGGATGTGGGGAGCTGGAGAGAAACACTGCTGTGGTGTTGCTGGGACAGGGTCTGCTGGCCCGGGGGAGATGAAAGGTGTTCCTGGGCCCTGGACAGGTAGGGAGAGGTCCTGCAAAGGTCAGGAAGGGACAGTCAGGGCTCTTGGTGCCCTCAGGGACATGACAGTTTTGTTGTCCCTTACCCCCACCTTGGGTAACTATTTTGCACTTCAGGCACACTGGCCCTTCCCATCAAATCCTGCTTCCGCTCAACTTTTTCCTGTTCTCTCATACCCTTGACCTGCTACCTCCTCAACTACACATAATTTCTAGCTCCTGTACTTCTTTTCCCTGCTTTTCTTGCTCCCTTCTTCTTCATTTTTATCCAGTCATCATGCCCCTTTCTTTAATTTTTCTCCTCTCCCTCCCTGACTCCTCATAAATGATGCCACAGGAAACTCCCACTGGGTTTGGGAAACCTGGAGCCCTGATGATGCATGCTCACTTGCTTTTGGTTATCTTCATCCTTTTTTGACTGCCTAAATATTTTCCATCCTTTGTACAGACGGACCTGGCTAACAGCTTTAATCGTGTTGTCAAACTGCTGGCTTTTCTCAATTCACTCATGTCTTAGAAATTACTGAAAGCATCATCATTCCTGTGTCAACTTCCATGGAGAGGCCTAGCCCTCTCCGTCTCTGTTCATATGAGCAAGCAGTAGGATCAAACAGGGATGGAGCTGTGGATCAGGGTAGTTGACACATACACCATTTGAGCGAGTGTACTTCAGATCAGCTCTAACCTAGGAAGTAGGAAGAGCCCTGGAAGAGTTGCAAACCTCTCCTTCGAGGAAGCACAAACTTCCCTTAATCCACTAGAATGGCTGGTGCCACATTCAAGTCCTCTCTCTTCATCATAAGGGGGAAAATATGCTTGAAACATTAGCTGTACTTCAAATGTGGGAGAAGAAAGCACCCCATTCCTGTGTCATCCCATTCCTCTGACTGTTAAGAAACCTGGCATTTCTCCTGAACCCTGGGTCAAAACAGGAGCAGAAAGCACTGCCTTCCTATCCTTAAGAGACAGAAGTTTGGGGATGGAGCTATTAACTGAAGGCGAGCAGAGTGCAAAGTAGTGCAAGCGCAGAAGAGAGCTCTGAGGAGCATGAAATGTAGTGAGAAAACTGTTCCTTACCTCTGCTGAATCCCATCTTTAACCATATGCAATCATTTTCTAGACTCGAGTCTCTGAGGTCCCCTTTGCTTATGTGGTAAGTGCTCACAACTGCTTCTGAAGGTGATGGGAGCTTGTCTTTGAAGGCTCAACCTGCAGTGAATGTTACTTTCCTTACTTTAAGAAAGGGGCTGATTCTCATATGCAGCAGCTGCCTATATATTTTTCTTAAAATCAAATGCCTGAGAAGTAAAACATTTTACTTTAGATAGCCAGCTGCAGTGTCTTAAAGGAACTGTATTTTGAATTTTCCCCACCTTGCTTAACATCTCTTCATTGGCTGAAATTTCCAACCAGGCTACCTGTTCTTCAACGCTGTAATCAGGGACTGTATAATAAAGCAATCTCTTCTTACTGCTGTTGTTTTGGTCAGAAAGACGGTGCTACAGAGGTGGATCGGATGGGAATTTTAATATTAGGAACTACAGCTGCCTGAGGTAGTATGGTAGTATTTCATTACTGAAGCATTTTAATTGTGAGCCAAAATATTTCAGATTTTGTTTACTTCTGAAGTTGAAACTTTCCACTGTTTAGTTTCCCTAAATAGCTTTAAGGCTATGCAGTCTGAAAATGGTTCTAGATATCTCACACTGGACACTCAAAATTAATGAAGATGTTTTTCCTTAGTCTCCACATGTTATTGGTCTTAACAATAGATGTAATAATAGAACTTCACCATTGAGAACAGTTGCGAAATTAAATTAATGTTAAAGCATGTGATACTAGAGTATAAAATTTTTGACACTGTTGTGAAAATAGGAATGTGTTCAAATAAGCTTGCAGGAGGATCATAGTTCTGGAAATAAACAGGATGTTGGTTGGAATTTATGTAGGTATTTAATTTACTAAAACTTTGAGTTCATGCTACAGACATATTAGGACTTTGTAACGCTGCTGTAAGAGCACTGCAAATTGAATAAAAGTAATAATTCTGAAAACATTGTACAGCATCTTTATTCAGGAGTTCTGCTTTTTGTAAACATAAACAAAGTTTTCAACATTGTTCTTGTACAAGAATACAATTGTTCTTCACATATACAATACTACAGTATTTACTAACAGTAAGTGTGACCTTTAGCAAGCTTATACCTGG
>NW_010184439.1:40584-96297 GCF_000695765.1 Mesitornis unicolor | reverse complement strand
CAAGGTGGTGGTGGTGTGGAGGAAGAAATATTCTTACCAACTACTACCTTCAGCGTTTTTTAGTGTTGTTGGGACACAAATAGTCACACACAACTCTTCCTTAGGACACCAATATGTCCATAGTGATATACGCTCAGATTTGGATGGCACAGACAATCACATTGTGTTTGTACACGTTCATGGGCAATGTCATATCTGCTCAGATGCAAGCAACATAACCTACTCAAGATACCTCTGAGGACTCAGGAACTTAAAAGTTTGAGGATGACATAACTCTCTGCTTTGTAAATGTCACTGTTTTTAATAGTGAAACATACTTCTTTGTTACCATGGTGTATTAATAAAAAGTATGGCTTTTTCAGAATTGCCCTAAATGTGTCTGTATGGGATCTTTACTGTATGTGTTTACAGTGCTTGCTCCTTGTCAATTGGAGGTGACACTACAGCTTAGTAGGCTTATGCACAGAGTTTATAGGATGTCAGAAAAAAATGATTTTTTATTGAGGAAGGGTCAAACAAGTTATGCTTTTTGTTGTGTCACACTAAACAATATAAGAAGCATGTTAAAAAGCTCAGGGCTCTCACTAGAAGGCAAAGGGTATAAGAAATGATTTAAAGCTACATTATCCTGTTTCTAATTCCTTTTCTTTCTTCCTGCGGAAATGTAATTGTAAGAGGCTGGGAGAAGGCATTGGAGCATTGGCTTCTATGTCAGACTTGAAGAGTCATAAAGTCTTTTTTATGGGTTTCTCTCTAGCCTAGTTCTACTTATCCAAATTAGAGGAGACAATATGACAATCTCAGCTACATCTGATCTTACATCTTAATTTGCAAACTCAGCAGCAATATCAGTGCCCAACTTTAGTGGATATGAGGAAATATTTTTGAATTTAAACAGTTTTCCATTGACCTGTAGTAAAGGTCCTTTTTACAATTGTTTGCACATTGCTTTAAAGACCTCCCCCCCAAACTGAATAGGTTTTAATAATAAATATTCTGGATATCTAATGTCTGCCTCAGTTAATATGTCTGTTAGTTCTTAGATATAGAAGTCAAATACGCAGCTGGAAGGTCCAAACCATAAATTAATTGTGCTGAAATTTTTCTGAATAGAACACAGCAAAAATAGACACAAGAAATATATAATTCTGTGTGCATTTGAAGATTTGTTTTTTCATACTAAGCTGCTGAGGACTGGATCAGATTGTCTTATGTGTGTTGAATAACTTTTAACTAATGTCGCTATGTATAAAAAAACAACAACCTTACAGTACTCTGTATCATCTATTCCTTCAGATTTCATGGCATCACTTAATAAAATACTTTGAGCTCCAGCATTCTGCTGCCACTGTTGATGTACCTTCGTCATGACCTGGAAGGACCACCCACTCCTGCAAAAGAGAGGGTAAGTCTGTCTCTACACTAATTTGATTTTAGACCTCCTTTGAAGAAAAAGTGTGTGTGTCCTTCAGTCAGCTTCAGTCTGGGCTGAGCTACTTCTGTGATGCAAGTTTTGGTCTTCAGAAGCCATATATAGCTGTGTGCATAAGGCAGAGGGTGTTTTGTGTGTGTACATGTGAAGGAGAAGGGAAAATTTTATGTGTACTTTTGTTTCATTTCCACCTAAAGAAAACCCAGATATTTTGCAACTTCTCTTTGAAAAAATGTCCAAGAAAAATAAAAGCAGTAATACTAGGCAAAATGAATCTTTAGTTAATGAGATGTGATTGATCACTTTGAAGGGAAAAAAATAATATCTTATGACATATAAATCTAAATGTATTGGTTAAAGTTCTAAATAATTTTATTTGCTGCAAAAGAAGCACTTGTAATTAGGAACTGAAAATGCAGTAAGTCAGTGAAGAGAAAACAATTTTATTGAAGTGATTTTGCAAATCACAGTTAATTGAGCCTCAAACAAAGCAGCAAATAAAGGAAATAATGTGGTAATTGGAACTCTCATCCCTTATTGGCATACGTTATGGGTTGCTATCTTTTAGCAGTATTAAATCATCGCATGTGAATGTTGCCAAAAAAACCTCTTCATTTCCTTTTAGTGACTTCTGACTGCCCTCAGTTGAAGTTTAATAGAAAAGGAAGGACATGATGTAGTTTTAATGACAGGAAACCCATGGCTTCCAAATGAATAAATTCCATCACTGGCTGCCACAAAGTGTGCTAATTATTTCCTTTGATAAATTAAAAGCCGTAAAAGTCCAAAGTATATAGCATGTGGTTTACAGTTATAGTCTGCCTGTCTGCATTATTGAAAGTTCATATAAGCCTCATTATTTTAATTTAATAAACATTATAATTATTTTTTACACCAGTAAGCTGTATAGAAAGCATATGTTGGAGACAAACTTGTTTGACAGAAGGGTAAATAGCCCACAAACTGAATAAACAAGGAACATGATGTGTCATGTAGTGATTACTCGGGTTTTTATGATACTTTCAAATAAGAAGATGCTTATTCTTTAATCTTTATAAATAGGAGACTAGTGACTAGCTTTGTCCTGTAAATGAGTATTTCATTCTGCAAAGTGTACTTTGATGAATAATGAAGTCCCTTGTGGTTTAGAACAGAAGCTGAGAAAACTTCAGAAAAATTTAAGGAAATGTACAGAGGAAAATCGAGATTTTATAATAAACATTGCAAGACAAAAAAGAAAATAATTCTGTTCTCCCTGAAGGAACGGAACAAATATCCAACAGTGATGTAAATAACCAGAGTTTATGTGTTTATTTGTTTTTTTGGGTTTTTTTGTCCTGTGTTTCTTTTTTTTTCCTCCAAAAAAGATTATATCTGATGAGGCCCTGAATATCTTTAATGATTATTGTACTAATGACATTCAGACCTGCTCAATACCTCATGGGATTAGGTAACATTAATAAAAAATTTAAAAAAACCTGAAGAACAAGAAGTAAAACCAGTTTTTATAGGTTATGGAAGTTCATCTTGGATTATTATTCTAAAATGTTTTTAAAATAAAATACTTTACTTTCAGGTTAACCAGACAATCCAGTAAAAAAAACCTATTACAGTGCCAAATCTTTTTCTGTGTCCTGATCTAATGCACCTGACTCCAGCTGTAAGCTGACTCAAATGCACTTTTAAAATAAAAAAAAAATAATTTAGCTGGGCTGCATGACTAATTTTGAAAAGTGTATTTATTCAGCAATGAGAATAGAAGTTTCTGGAGGCATGAGACAGCAATTGTGTGCCAGAATAGAGGGCACAGGATCACACAACAGATATATGGAACCAGCAGAAAGATGAACAGAACTAGGTTTGGCAGGACTGGGATAGAGGCAAAAGACAGGCAAGCCATTTTGACTTCTTAAATTTAAAATGCATGTTATAGAAAGCAGTCTCAGATAGAGATTAAAATTACAGAAATTGGAGCATGTAGTGTTTTTCCACAGTATCTGATCAATTGTGTTGTAGAGGTGAGTATGTAGAGAGATCTGTGTCTTAGTGTTGGGGAGCTGCTGGTCCCAGATGACTGGATCAATGTGTTCATCAAACGGGTAATGCTGCAGCTCATATTGGAGAGCTTCTTTGTACTGCTTATTGGGCTATGTTGTCTCCCCAGTACAGAACAAACGCTGTTGAAAAATACAAATGTACAGCTGGTCTGACTTGCTTGTGCTGGAGAGCAGCTTTCCTGTAAATATATAGGGAATATTGAGACCACTTGCTATGTATGTCTATGACCAATTAATTTAGTAGTTCAGTGTAAAACTAAGGATGTATTTCCCTTTTACTTAGAAATATATACCCAGACTTTATGAAGCAAATTCAGACTTGTATATGCTACAGGGTTGAAGTCAGTGAAATTGCATCTATAGTGGCAATGATGCTGACTTGGCATTATAATGACTTGATGTATCAGGTAGAATTTATCAGATTTAGAGTGACTGACACTGCACCATGTTATGGAGAAATGTGTTATTCTCTGGAAGAAAAAAAGAAAGGAAGAAAAAAAGTTTAAAATGTACCTGACTATAGGAGAAAGTACCTGAGTTAACTTTGGAGAGATATTACTCTGTTTTTTGGTGAACTATATAAAAAAATGCAATTAGTTTTTGGCCAACCCACTTTGTGAAAAGGCATGCTGTTTCTTTGCTCTTCCTTTTTTTTTTTTAATCCTTTTTTAATTAATGAGAGGAAGATAGGATTACTGCTTCTTTTGAGATTGCTTCATTGATTTTTTTCTTCAGTAATCAAAACAAATCTGCTTGTAAGCTGAAAATGTCTTGCATAACAGCTAGCTGTGCTTATTCTTATATTTTACTTGAAAGAATAATTAACTTCTTTATTAACACTGTTGTGAAACTAGCTATAGAGATCAAAATATATTGTGTTTTCTATAAAATACTAGTGGGACTTGAACACCTAATTAATATTAGCAGCATGGAGTAGAAATATTTTGTTTTAAAGAATTTCATTCTCTCTTTACTATTTCTACTCATAGTTGTTCTTCAGATAATGATACATATTTTTTGTCTTAAATTATACAGGAAATGATTTTTCTCTTTCATAACACATGATTTTATTTGGAGAGAGCGACACGAACACCATTTGCACCATGTGCAGAAAAACTGTTGTCCGTAAGTTGTGTGGAAACATAAGACAAATCAAGGCTTCTGTGCAGTCTTGTAGTTCAAAGGCAACTGCAATGGACATGATATTTAAGGAGCAGATAGAAGGGGAAAGATAGGGTTGCTGTGTAAATCCTTCCTTCTTACCATTTATCAGAGGTTAAAGGAGGCCCTAAGGGAGCCGAACTGGACCATGATCAAATTCATAGCCTGTCTCTGGTTGGCTTTTCAGTCAAAAGCAAATAGAAGTTACCTCTCTGAGAAAGGTTATTTCAGTTGACTATGAGAAACAGAAAGAGGAGGGGTTGTTGTTTCTTTCTATATCTGCAGGAGGTCAATGTAAGTGACGGTGATGAAATAATCTCCTTGATTTTTCTGGGCTGTTTACAGCTTATGTAGTACAACACCACAGCATGTGTGAATGAGAATATGACACAAAATCTCTGATGTTCTGGGATAGTATAAATGCATGTTCAAATGTTTTCTTTTGTTTAGGCGCTAGAAGAGTTCTTTATTTAAAGGCTATAAATCAAAACCTCTTCCACTCTTCCATACTCTAAACATGTCACTGACATTCCCTGGAGAGTAGGTTGGGGCTTCCTGGTTTCAGGTTAGGAGGAAGCTGCAATTTTTTTCTTGGCAGTGTGAGTACTTCTGCTCTATCCAGAGAAGTCCAGAGCAGGCATATGGTGAGACTGGTGCTTTGTGACACATGTCTACTTTTAAAATACAGTGCATATTTACCTTATTATTAACTCATCCTGTGCATCTTATTTTCTGGTAATTTGTAGTTTTGGGTTTTAGGTTAATTTTTAATAGGGATCATGGTAATCCTGCTTCATAACAACAGTGGCCAACTTTAACCATGGGCATGTTCTGCGTAATCTGAGTTTGAGTTATTTAAACCCTGTATCATACCAGTAGTAAGGCTGTGTCAGCGCAGAAATTCCACTGATCACCCTGACACCCAGTTTCAATGAACAGAGCCTTAGGACCTACCTGCACGTCCAAACAAGTCCTGTGATGCAGCAGGGCAGCAGGGTTCCTGGAGAGCCCCTTTGAGCTACTGTGTCCTCCCTCCCTTCAGTTTTCTGAGGGAGTTGGTGAATGGGACCTAGTCCTAGGAAACTTTCGATATACATCTTGTAAAGATTAGACAGTTTTACGCAGTGGTTTCTTTTTTATTATTTTTTTCTTTTTTTTTTTTTCTTTTCCGAGATTCTTTACCAGTTGTTTTTTCCAAGAATGTGTTTAGTGGTCTACTTACGAAGAAAATCTAATCCACCATCTGACTTGGGTCTACACAAAATGTCTGAGGCATAGGAAGAGAGGATTATTTACAAGTTGGTCTTCATGCATTATTGTTGATTGGCAGAATGTCTGGTCAGTGCATGATTTTCTCATTTCCAGATGCCACAGCCAACACAGGCTAGTGTATAGCTGTAGATGTAATTACCACTAGAAAAATGTTAGATAGCTGCATTTGTTGAAACATGCGGTTTCTTATTCTGACAAATATTTTATCTGCTTTTATCTGTTTTCTGTTCCTATCAAGTGAGTGAGCTACAATAATACTGTGCTATGATATATAATGTTTCTGTTGCAATAAGGTGGAAAAGTAAGAGGGTTAAATATAAAATGGTTTGCTTGAAGTTCTAATTTGAAATCCCATCAGGGTCACTTGTTTACTAGCACTAATAGTTAACTAGTGCACAGCCTTTAAATTACTGCTTATTACAGGAGTGCTGTTCACACCACTGTGCTTAAGGACCTGTCAGCATTTCCAGTGGAAAATTCTGTTTTCAAAGGCTTATGACTTTGTCGTGAATATTTACTCTGAAGCTTGCCAAATGTCATCTCAGGCTAGAAACAGATTATTTCCTTTTTTTGGAAACTACTTGACTTGAGTGGGGAATAAATGAGTTTTCAAATTATTTTGAACATACGACCTGACTGAAATGCTTTCCCACCACAATAGTCTACAGTAATGCAAATCAGGAGGGTTCTGGGACTCTGGGCCAATGAAGGGGCAATATAGTGAAAAGAATGAACATAAAACTACATTGATTTGTTGTGGCTTTGCAGTGAGTTCTGTTGTGGTAACAGTACACACTGGTAAGTTTATCTAGCTTTTGTATAATATTGCTGAAACTTTGGCTGTTAAAACTCAGATTTTCTTCAGTGCTTTGATTCTTCAGTTTACTTCCTCACATTGACCTTTTTATTCACATCTATTAGACCTAACTACACTCCAAC
Organism: Mesitornis unicolor; assembly: GCF_000695765.1. Classification (NCBI taxonomy): domain Eukaryota; kingdom Metazoa; phylum Chordata; class Aves; order Mesitornithiformes; family Mesitornithidae; genus Mesitornis; species Mesitornis unicolor. Next base: position 89,436 of record NW_010184439.1, on the reverse strand, counting down.
TTGAGTCTGATTCTTAGGTGTCCATAGAAATTTTTGGAGCCTCAGCTATGTAATACAGAAAACTTGTGTCTCATCTGCCCCATCAGTAATGCTACCTCAACTTCGGAACCTTAGTGCCCTGGTCAGATGTTAAGGATGCAAAGTGCTGCTTCAAGACCTCATCTTCAGTGCTGTAAATGGCACTCAGAGCCTCAAATGGGAGCAGTACTATTTTTGGGGTATTTCCTCTTGGCTTGCAGAAAACAGATACTTCTTTATGCTTTTCTTTGCTACTGATCAGTATTAAAGGTATATTTTTTTTCCCTCCAGAACACAACTCAGAGCTTTTAATGGTGAATTGGTTTATGAAGGAAAAATTATAATCTTTTCTGTTGACATGGTGGAGAACTTTTTTATTTTTAATTTTTGATTTTGTTTCTTAATTTTCCTAGAACAATAAATGTATCTAGACTCCAATTTTTTGAATTTTGCTAAATTAAGTTTACTTTTTTTCAGTTTGAGTTACTGGAATACTTCATGAATCAAATTAGTGTCTTCCTTGACAATGGGTGTTACTCTGTATTAAAACTGGGCAGATAACAGCTTCAAACTTTCAAAGCTCTTTAGGTTGTTTTGTTTTGTTCTTTTTTGAAGAACTGCTTTGATAAAACTGATGTTTCCAAAAGTCACCCATTGCATTCAAGCACATGTACAAAGGTACTGGTTTGGAGATTCCACTGCACATTTTTGAGAATTCTCTAAGTCTACATGTCAAGAAATAGCTAAGTATGCAACAATCCCATACAGTTAACTTCACCTCCATGGTTTGGGATACATTTTCTGCTGGCCAGCCTTCAGGTTTTCTGGCACTATATTCCCACAGTACTATTGTTCATGCTTTCTTGTCCACAGCTACATTGTGTTCTATTCAGCATGCTTATGTCTCTTGCTGTCCACTTCTTCGTGTTAGCCAGAGAAAAAGATGCGTAAGCTAATAGATTACTTTTCTTGGAGAGAAAAAAACCCAAACATAAATTTCATCAAAGTGTGTTTTACTTATAGAGCAAGAGACTTAATGCAAGTAAATGCAATTTTATCTCTGCCTTTTGCAAAGGATTTAAGAAGTTATTGGAATAAATATGCATGCAACTGCACCAAATAATCACTCAGATAGTTGGGTGAAAAGACAATGTGAAAACAGGTCTAGGAGAAAGTAAATATGACAGCTTTAAAATTAGTTTTGAAATCTGATAGAAATTAATATATAAGCTTGGGAAGGGTAAGGTCATATTCACAACAGGGGTATAAGAAAAGACTGAGCTGGCAGGCCCATATCCCTGAATATGTTAGGGTTTGTGACAGTAGGGTGACTGCAGGAGCAAGGAGATAAGTGAGTGGATTTCAAGAGCTATTTATTATTTTTCATGTAATAAGATATGCAAGAAATAGAAAGTAAGTGCAAGTGCATAATTATTCTTCCATGTTATCCATGCAATCTTTAAACTGAACAGGGATACTCCATGCTTGTAGTAAAAAGTGACTTTCAACCACCAAGTTTATTGTGGATAAAATGTACAGTGATTAAAGCTGAAAAGCTGAGTAAAAATGAATTGCAGTGATGTTGCAATGGAAGCTTAAAAGGAGAGAATGAAAGATGATTCTAAGGCAAAGATGCTCTGAAGTGTCAGGGCTAACAGTGAAGAACTCTACTGTTCATCAGTAGTATAAGCTAGGATTACAGGGATATTATTTTAACCCCTTGGTTTTCACATGAACATCTGTGTAGAATTCATCCACAGGGCTTCTGAACATATCATCCACACTCATGTCTCCACTGATCTGAGTGCAATGCTAACAATGTTGATTCATTGTTGTGGTGATTATGCTCAATGCAGAAAAAAGTTAACCTTGAAAAACAGTAAATTTACTTTCCTTCGAAATCTTTTTACCCCTTGCAGATGTTAATTATTTCCTATACTATTTCTGTCATTTAGGTTAAGGATCCATGTGTGCCTTCTGTGACCCCAACTAGGTTGTTAGCCGCAACAGAGAAACAGGACTTCAGAGAGACTTGCTAACCTTCACTGAGTAGCCTGTCAACCAGAGAATGATACAGAGCACCTTCAAAAGGTCCCCTAAGTAACGAGCAACAAGGAGGGCTATAATGGGCCCATCATTAGCTCCAGCTAATATTTTGACCTAATGCTCACATAGACTACAGGTGTCATGCAGGGCCACCATAGGAATAATCTGCAGGATATTCTGTGGCTCTGTGATGACGACATATTTCTTCAGCATGTTTCCTGATTTGTAAGCTTTTATATGTATTTTGTATAATGCAAGTAAATTATGACCTCTTGCTTATATTGTTTATTTTTGTCCTCAAGCCCAGTCACCCACAGTGGCCAATGAATCAAGTGCATAGCCATGCAAAAGAGAAAAATAAATAATAATACGATAAAAGTTTATCCTCTAACAAGCCTATAACAAAATGTAAATGCAGCTACTAGGAAAACTCTTCCTTTCTGCTATTGTCTGTTCTTTCCTTCAACTGATTTTTTAATTTTTTTTCCTCAAATCCTGGTACTACTTACAATTTTGAAAAGATTGAAGACTTGTGCATTCCAATTCTACATATGTTTTTATGGTTCTCGTGTAAACTCATCCCCTGCCATCCATGGAAGTCTTGTTTTCATGAGAAGTACTTTATTTAAATTTCCACTTTAACAAACTTATTCACTTATTCACTCAAGAAATCAGATATTCTTGCCTTCAGACTTGACGGTTAAAGACCCTAATAATTGTAGCTGTTAAGGATTCACCTTCTCAGAAGTTACAGCTTTCCTTGTTTTCATGTTGGTAATATCTTTATATCACTTCCTAAAGTTGAACTGAGCAAATGTTAATATTATTCATATTTCTCAACCAGATTTAGGGACAAATTCATCTGACTCCATTTGTTTGCACTGCATGGTGTAGACAGTTGTATTTTATTAACCTTGACAGTCAAATTGCTGAGTGAATTTCATGTGATTAATCTGGTCATATTGTAGAATGCGTTGATTATAAAATGACGATTTTAAACAGTTTTTGCCTAGCAATACCAAATAAGCATCAGAAGTTTATGCTCATCTCATTTAATATAACAAGGAGGCTCTTCAGGAAAAACAAAAACCTTTCTACTCATACAGTAGACAATGTCCCTTTTTAGGTCTGCTTCTAATAACATGAATAATAGTAGCCTCTCCTACAAGCTGAGCTAAGAATCTCTTTTGGGAAGAAATGACATCTTTGCATTATTAATAGCTGATTTAATCTGGCTTGCTGTAGTAACAGCTTTTGCCAATGTGAGATTAGGTTCAGCTAACAGCATTACGAATTTTAGCTTGTCTTTATCTAATGAGGTATTAGAACAGTGTCTTTCTGTGCCCAAGAAATGTAGCCAAACAGAAACCATGCTTGTCTGGTATCATCAATCATGAGCAGGCAATTCTCAACTATATTTTTCTGCATTTTTTTAAGGAATACTTTTTGAATCTCAAAGGAAAAGACTAAAATAAAAGGGTAAACACTTTCATGATTCTTCCTTATTTTATTCTTTGCTATTTCTTCAAATATCTTCGAGTTTTTTCCCTGCTTTATGACAGAGATCTACTTCTCACTAACTTTTTTTGCTGTGTGTTTTTCAATCTTTCTCTGACTTTGTTGTATTTTTCCTTTAAGAGTACCTCTTTGCTACCCGCACTTCCACCTATATTTAATTTCCCATCCATGCCATAAGAATGTCTACAATACTCTTGAATAGATGTTAGAACTTCTTTAATAGATTTCTAACACGGCAAGGGGCAGGACTGGAAGACTGACATTTTGACCCCTTGTTTACTGCCAGATGAGATATTGGGTGTTCTGGATACATTGGTTCTCCTTTTCTTGTCAGAACAGACCATTCTTTTGCAGGTATTATCTCATCAGTCTTTCAGACAAGTGTGCACACAAAGCTGGTCTGGTTCATGAGTGATCATTTGTTTTCCACTTTTGTTCATCTTCTTCATTAAATGAGTTTAGGTGATGCAAAAGGAACAAAACTAGGAGTTTGAGGGTGAGGGGGTTTGCTGCAAAAGAGAGAAAGAAAAAACATCTTCTCTACACTCAGCTCCCTTAAGTTGCTCATATGAAAGTCAACAAGGGCAACAGTTTTTCCTTCATTAAGTTTCAGTCCTCATTTTCACTGCTGTATTTTTTTATGCAAGGCTCATTTTAAAAGGCTCATGGACTTAGGTAATACTGACTAAAATGTACAAAAGGGATTTTTTTAAATCATGTTTTATTATAATTTTATTTTATTATTATACTTTCAAAATGTTTTCATTAAAAATGTGAAAGAAAATTTACATTTTCAAAATTTTGAAACATGCTGTTGAGAATTTTAACAATTTGATTTTTTCAGCTGACAACAACCGAGAGAGTATTTTATTTTACAGTGAAAATTCTCCTTCTTTCCACAAAGAGTAGATTAAATTGTAGGTGCAAAGCAAAATGGAGATTCTGGCAGAAAAATTTGACTGTAAAGCATTTTGGCAGAGAGTGTTTTTCCCACCTGGACTACAGACTTGAATTTACAAAACATTTCAGATATTATCCACAATAAGGAGACCTTCTGAGAAAGTTTAGGACACAATTTGGAACAAACTGAGAAATAAAAGTAGAAAACAAATAAAAACTGGATAGACCAGGGGTTGTGGAAACTGTCTTTTTATACTCTAAGGCTTATTGCTGTTATTACTGATGCTTTATCTTAAATTTACATAAATTTTGTAATTTTATTTTCTTGCCTTTAAGCTGAATTTTATCTGTTTTAGAAAAATTAATAAGAGTTCCCACCCTTAAAGCAAGAAAATAATTTCCTGAGATGCTAATTAGAACTAAATATACCTAAACCAGGATGATAGTATAGGATGGGTCCTAAATCAATGGCATGGTCACAGAAGCAGTCGGTTCTTCAGAGAGTCTGACCAAGATGCAGATTATGGTTGGTAAGACAAAAAAGAAGCATCGGCTGAGCAGCCAAGTCAAAACCAGCCAAGCTAAATTCAGACCAACAGCAAAAAGATGAAAAGGTTCGTATCACTCTAGCTAATCTCAACTATCCAGTTTGATTTGCCTATTTTTTTGTTTTAACTATTTGTAGTTTATATGATAATCTCATTTTTGTAAGATTAACAAATTTCTTCACCCTGTGGTTTTATTTTTTAAAAGCAAAAACTACTAAGAAATATCCCAAGACATATTGTCTTTTTCCCTGTTTTCCCATTAGCGTAACATCCAAGCAGAATATGAATAAATTTTTTGGTTTTGGTCAACAATATTGATAAAGAGCTAAAGTCACATGTATCTCACAGGAAAATACATGGAAACATTGAAAGGCTGTTTAAAAGATCAGGGAAGATCATATTATAGAATAATATTTGAACTTTTCACATACACCAGGATAGTCAGAAAATTATTATGACTTTGTTTCAGGTTTCATAGTAGGTCCTTTTTTGGGAAAATGAATTATTGCAGGCGTAAGAGTTACATGGCTGCTGAAAGACTACCAACCCATGATAGACCTTTCCTCCAGATGAGTGCTATCAAAAACATGGTAAGACCTTAATATTGAGCTGTAAAACTCAAGGGAGAATATATTCACGTGAAGTGATTATCTCTTATGTTTCTGGACATTCTAAAGATACATTACATTCTCCTAATAATACTTGCCTTCTTTTTGATATGATATTTTGGAAGAACAGCTTGCACTTATAATCAGCACAATTTATCACCTATCCCCAAAGTACCCTGCCGTTGAAATGCTTGACATATATATTAGGTGTTGTGGATTTAGCAAAAATTGAATTATAAATTGCCTTGCCAGCTTTTGCCTCTGGAAATAATGAAAAAGTGAGCTAAAGAAATGTTCTCCTGAAGGATTTATTCTTAGTGGCTATAAAGAAAGAAACAACAAACATGGATTGACCAGATTTTATCATTTTAAGTACTAAATAGCTTGGTCTCAAGAAAAGTTTTCATTCTTTCAAATTTTCTTCTTAAGAAAAAAGACTGCACTGAAAGTGCTTGAATGTCCCTGAAAATAACTCAATTGAGAAAGGGAAAAAACAAAAAACAACAAAAACAAACAAACAAACAACAACAAAAACCACTAACAAAACATTAATTTGTACACAGTAAGCCCATATGAGAATTTCAAGGTCCCGTGCCCAAATGAAGTCAAATTAAATGTCATCCAAAGTAATTCCAAAGGACAATGAATGAAATTATTTGCAATAGCCTTTTAAAGTTTAACAGTATCCAACTCCTCAAAATAATAGGGCCTTCAATAAGTTATCTAAATTGGCAGAGCTCTGCAGAATCTATTTCTAACAAGTATTTCAGCATCAAATGTTCATAATTAACTTAAATGTTGATTATACATGTATTCAGAAATACAATAAGCTTTGGTAAAACTGATTTTAAACCAACTCCTAAGATTTCTTCATAAACTACATGCTTGTCTCTTAACAAGTTCCTGCACAGAGAGGAAAGCAACTTGTGTTCATCTACAGTTATGTAAAGAAAAAAAATCTGTATGAGTGCGCACACAAATATCTAGTCTGTGCTTTGTATTTGAGTGAATCTGAGAATAAACTTTCCATTTACAAGCTAAGTCAAAATTTTAGCTCAATTTGTGTCATTTGTAAAGAATATATGATTTTATGATCTTATTAGATGTTTTTGCTTTAATAAACATGTTGGATTATGAGCTCAAATTCTCTGTTTTTTCATCTCTGTAAGTTTAAGTAACACTCAGCATTTTGGGTGTACATATTTTTAATATAAGTGATTTAATAATACAAAATCTTATTGGAGTGTGTTGTGTGTGCAAAGAATTTTAAAATGAGCACTTATCATTTTAACCATCTCATATTTTCTCATAATTTTGCATTGGAAAAATTAAAATTTGAGCTTCCTTTTATACAAAATTCTTATTATGGATACATTCTTGACCTTGAAGGGTATGGTGGAGAAGAATATAATTTTTTTAGTGTATGATTACTTTTGGACATATTTGCTTATGCCCTGATGACACACTAATGGGCTTGTTAGAGACCCTATGACTTTAATGGGACATGATTGAGGCTTGTGTAAATATCCTCAAGCCAGTGTAAAAAAGCATAGTTCTCAACCTTCTGGAATAAAGGAAGATTTTTGGTGCAGATGCAAATGTGGTGACTTTACACCATTTTTTCTTATTATTGATTTTTTTGGGGGGAGGATGGGCTAATTAATTAGTCAGTAGATTTTGGAGAGAATATCTTATAGCTACTAGAGTCTGTTTCTTTAAGTTCCTTAAAATAAAAATAACTGAATAGAGATCCTGTCCTTTTTCTGTCCTCTTCGTAGAAATGAAGGGGTTGTAACACTGATGTACTTTCAAAAGATTTTACAGGAACATCCCATAGGTCACGTGTTCCTTTAAGAGGTGCTGGTACAGCATAGGAAGCAGTAGGTAAATAAGATGGGATGAGCAGCCCTGAGCAGCATGTGATGTAAATGCTGAGATGCTGCTAAAGTGGCTCTCTGGACTTCAAATCATTTTCTGAAAGAAAAGAATGGACACAGAGTCTGGATCAGGCTCATGATCTCTAAATCTGGGCATAGGTAAATCTCAACAAATTTGATGAGATTTTTAATGAATGAAAGCTTTTTGAGTGATGTCATAGGCCTGAAAACATAAAGTAGTATCAAAAAAGTACAGTGAAGGATTTTCTTAAATTACTTCAAGGTAAGCGTTATTTGTTTTTTAGTTAGTTCAAAGGCTTCTGTGAGACATATTCACCCTGGCTTCCCTTTTACTACTGAGTGCTGAGAAAAAATAGGTGTTTCCATTTGAATATGGAACAGCAGGTAGTTCTGCACAATGTGCTCCTACAGTTTCCTAGTAAAAACCAGGTATTTAGGGTTGAGGTTTTTGTAAGAAATGCTTCAGAGACTGCTGGCATTGAGAGGGTGCAATCAGGGAAAGATAACAGGACTGCAATTAATTTTATAATGCTGAGGGAATTTGAGTGAAGTTAAAATAAATAGAGTTCTTGGGCAAATAGAAGTCAAACTTTCAATTACTTTAAAATAGATTCTGGCTCATTTGGTCTAGCTGACACTTTGATGTGTTTAAATCTCTGCAGATGCTATGTAAGAACTGAATCAAGGACAGCTACACCCCCTCTGTTCTTGCAAATGCAGAAGTAGTGGTATCCAAACAATAAGAGGACCAGCTCTTTCAAGAAGGAAGTTTGTAGAGATAACGTGAACAGTGGCTGTCATTAGAGTCAAATGACTACTTTCAGATTTTGTTGATGAGAGTTGTCAGAAGGCAAATATGGCGCATTAGATTATGCAACCTACTTTGAGAATTTTGCAGTTTTCTTGTTTTAAGAAGAGCATCTTGTGCTTTCTGATTCAAAGACTATGTTACAAAAGACCTGATTCAGCAAAAGAAGAAAAAAGACAATATTCATAGTATTCATTTTACTGTTCTTCAACAGGAATTCTATAAACAAAAATCTCTTTTAAAATATAAACATTTCCCATTCTAAAGCTAATATCCTAAAACTGCTCACCCACAGCAGTACTTTTGCAGTAAGCAACAAAACAAATTATTTATGTATCATGGCATTTACAAGATACCATTGAAAACAAAGTTTGCACTCACAACAACTTCTTATACTGTGAACTGAACACAAAAAAAATTCAGGAAATATGAGGAAACCCAAAGACAGTATAATTCTAACACTTGGTCTTAATTAAAACCTTTTTCTAGACCTTCTGCCATATGTTACTTGTATATATTATCAGGATACAGAATTTCACTAAGGCTTGTTAACCCAATATGCAAGGCAGTCCAATGACAAGAAGGAGAACATACAGACAATGAGTAGGGAAGTGCATTTGAGATTGTTTCAGTGAAATCAGAGTGATAGCAATTCATAGCACGGGATTTCAGAAAGTGATCGAATGCTCTTTAAGGATAATTAATCCTTTCTTTAGTTTCGTAGCATATTCTTCTGAATGTAAAAAATCAGATTTAATGCCTAAAAAGACATTAAACAATAAAAAATTAAATCTTTCCTCAAGGAAAAAAAGTTAGCCGTTCACCAAAAGAAGGTCTCATGTGCATCCTGCAGGATTTTTTTCCTTTGCATTTCACCATTATCAATGAGATTCTGTGATAGTATCCTAAGCTGAATTTCCTGACTGCAAAGAAGGTAATTAAAAAAATAATATTCTGTGATTTACCTCAGACTGGTGAATATCATGGCATTCTAACTCATTCTATAAATGTTCCAGTAGAAGATGCGGGACTGTAGCCAAATAAAGCGCTCTCTGATGGATTTGTAAGAAGATAGGAAGGTGGATCAGCTGAAAAAAGTTATCTGAAAAAGGATTGACTTCCAAGGCTGTCTGTGAAACAGCTTCAGCATGAAATATGTGCTAGAACAAGAAAGGAAAACCACGACATGACAAAATGGGATGGATAAAGCGCATGACGCAACAAAACAAAAAGCTTTCTTTAAAACTCAATAGTCATAACATATTCCTCTGCTGGGTCCTTGAACAAAACACTTCCCAGGAAGTGCAATGCAAGAGCAGGAGGTCGGCGAAAGTTATAGATGGGGAAGTAAATGCAGCTGCTGTTAGATAGAAAACGAGAGGTTCAGAATGGGATATATAGCACAGAGCTGTAAGGAGGAGCAGCTCTGAACAATGTGCAGAGCACAGGACGGGAAACTGCATAGGAATGAGCATATTCTGGGGCTGAGCTGAGCTGGGTATAATTGAAGTGTTCTTACAGACGAGCTACTTTAAGAAAAAAAATGATGTAATTCTTTTTACATTACAAAAATGTAGTCTAGCATACCCTCGTGATGGGGAGTGCAGATACAGCAATAGGGCCAGGAGAGCTATGCTTGAGGTTAACTGAATGCCTAACATGTGTGTCCAAGTGGGAGGAAGCTGTGGTGAGACAAGAAATGAGAGAAATAATTCATTTAGTGTCTGGCATGATTACTGTGAATTTCTTTAAAGATGATTTCTGTGTCATGTGTAGGTTTATGGGTTTTTGTGTCTTTTTTATTGCTGCTACAAAGAAGTTAATCTTTTTGCTTGGACTAAATTATGATCACTTCAGTTTTGTGACTATTAATCAAGAGAAGGCATTTGAAAGCCTTTCCCAGCCACATATCCTTTGAGGGTTTTGAAAGCTATAGAATGCAGTTTGTTATCTGACATTGTGAGGCCGTGCCAAGTTCCATGATGCAGCGAAAGCAAAGTCAAACGCTGCAGCTGACACTTTCCCACTGACCTCAGCTTGTTGCACTGCATAAACAGAAGCTATTACAAGTCAACATGGTTCTTGGAGCAGGGTTATGCTGAAAGAAGCACAAGAAAGTTTTCCACATTTCCGCAAGGTTCAAAGTGAATGATATGCTTCTTCTGTCACATCAGCAGATGAGGCTGTCATATCCTCAGTTCACCTCATAAATAACAGGCACAGAGAATGGTTGTATAAAGCTGCAGTTCAGAAGAATTGAAAACCGACAGCAGGCACTGCCTTTCCCCAACATGCTGACCTTTAGCCGTGCTTAATCACAGAATCATTTGGGTGGAAAAGACCTTTGCGATCACTGAGTCCAACCTGTCCACCACGAAACCATGTCTCTAAGCACCTTAATGATGGGTATGTTTCTATTAAATATGTGTCTGTTTGCTTGGTGAATAGGTGCCCAGCCTTGTAGACAAAGACTTGCATGGGGAAGGCACTGGGACAGTGTGACAGCTTCTGAGACAAGATGCAGACCTGAGTCAATAGGCTTGAGGACCTGCTGCAAACTCTGCCTGGGCTGGTGGCAACAGTCAGGAAAGGAAGTTAAAAGGAATTAGCTTTGGGTTTCAGCGAGCCCCCAGCGATCTGGAGGTGGTGGTGGGCAGGGGGGCTGTTTTGTTTCTTCTCACCCAATCCCCAGAGGTAAATGTGAAGGAATGGAGAAATAAAGTGGGAATTTACTGGGAGGGAGCAGATTTACTAGAAACTGGTAGGCAGGGGAGCACTGAACTTCTGCTTCTTTGACGTGATCTGACTGTGGGGGGTGTAGCTCCTCCCTGCCTGTCTTTCTCTCAGGGTCCACAAAACAGGCAGTGGGGCCATGGCACCATGTACAGGGGCATTTAATTTCCTCCCTTCCCCCCGTGATCTGCCAACATAAACAACTGCCTACATTTACCTAAACTGAAAACCAGATCTGCCTCTAATCACATTGGGTGACTGTTGACATGTGTGGAGTTTGATATTTTGATAATATTATATGTCCGCGATAATACTTCATTACAGTTATGTCCTTGGCTATAATTCTTTCAACACAGTCACTTTTGTACAACCCCTTGAGTTACAGGAAAGCATTGTAAGGCTAAGTTTTGCTCTGATGGTCACATTACAATTCAGAAGATTTAGAATTAATCAGCATTTGATATACCTGTGAGAAAAAGTGAGCAATGCATTTCTTTCTCTAGTGTTTTCTTCTAGAGGAAATTGTGTGTGTGTTTGGGGGGCAGGAGAGAAGACTTTAAAATATCTTTTTTCCCTGTCTAGCTTTGCTTGTAATTTGAAGCTGTTACTGGTGTGTTGTCATATAATATTATACTCCTCCATTTTACAGACTTTCAGTCATTTCTCTGATTACTTACTTAGGCAGAGAGGAGAACATTAAACTATGATTTGCAAATTACTATGCTGATCAACAGTACTTATTATGAATCTGTGGGGTTTTTTTTCTCTCTATTTAGAAAAATGTATGTTAGATTGTGGTTTTAGTTTAATTTCTACAAAAGAAGTCATTGTGTGATTTGAACAGCAGGAACTTTTTCTTCTATGTCAAATGACCAAAACCGGTAGCCTACCATGTCTTTCACAACAAGAAAATTCTCTGCCTATGTCCTGTCTACAGTTTGCAAATTCACAAATGCTATCTAGGAGACAATATAATATTCTATCATCTGCTGAAACCGAAGTTTTGACCTGGTTTGAAAATGCATTTTTTGACATGTAAAATCTTTAAGAATATTTCCAATACTAAATTCATTTAGATATACACAAAATGTATTGTGTTGACGTTGAGCAGTTTTTAATAAACAAAGTAAATTTAAAGTGGCTTTAGAAATAGAACATTCTGACACTTGAAAATATTTCCAATATTTCTGAGATCAAGATAGTAATTGTGTTTGCAAAGTTGCCCAGTGTTTTCTAAAAATTTGTTCTGAAGATCATGCAAACTGTTAACTGTGGCTTTGGTTTGAATCCTAAAAATAACAAATGACACCATTCTATTCTGCAAAGAAGATAGGGAATGGATGCTTTTTCAGAAGATCCTATGCCCAGACTAAAATGCAGTTTCTACAGTAGAATCTAATTTCTAGAAAATTTTCAGGAAGAAGTACCTGACATATCTCCAGTGTCAAATATTTTCAAATGGTGAACATTTTGAGTCTGCCAAAGAATACATCTGATGCATCTCCCTACCCGTAATCCTGAGCCCATAGGATTATGGGCAATACAAATTCACCTCTTTTCCTGTACATCTTAATGGGAAATGGAGGTGAACAAATCTATGCAGGAATAACTGGAAGTGTGGTGACTTAACCCTTAAAGAGAATTGTAAGAATGTTTTTATTATGCAATCTTATCATTAGGTTGTCATCAGTATTCAAGACACCACCATAATTCTTTTTGAGGTGGTCAGGATTATGGCCTTTCTTGGTTAATTTAGAATCCCTTTACTACTGATGTTTGGTCTCAAGGCAGAGTTATTTCAGTGTCTCCAGATGGCACAGCATCTGCAAACCTGCAGAGTATCTCCTTGTGTGCAGAGTTCAGCTTAAATTTTCATCCCTCAAACAGTATGCACATATATTAAAGTGCTCGTGCTTGTGTTTTCCAGCAAAATGGTGGGAGCTCTTCCCTGATCAGATGTAAATGCCTCTCTGGTGGAGGTTTGCATCTGAATTTTCACTAGTGTTCTTACGGAGGTATTTATCTCAAATCTAAAACAGGTCCAAGGACGCATGCCCAAACATTATCCATTTCTTCACAAGTATCTCTACAAGGAGATCCTTGTAAACACTTAAATTCAGATGAGGTGAATGCTTCCCCTCTCCACAGCACTACTACAGTTTGCACTGTCAAAAACTACCTGCAGGTTTGAGATAAAGCTGCAGTCCTCTTCTCATATTAATCTGATCTATCTCAACTTTTTATTTTAATTTCTTATTTTATGTGGTGTGGAAAAGGGTTGTAAAAACAGGCACTGACTGCAGATGTAGGAGCTCAGATACACGTTTTGGAAGTAGAAGACACAATGACCAAGAGCGCAACCTGACAATAGCTTATTTTTTTCCTCTTGCTGGCCCAGTTAGTGTCAAACCAAAGGGAAAAAGAATTCATGTAAGAACCAAGAAGGAAGTAGACCCAAGTACCGTCTATCTTTTCCATGAGTACCAAAAACACTGAGCTTTCTGTGAAAATCTCCATCTTGTTTTGATTTTATCCAGGCCATCCACCTTTGGCCAGAATATTTTTTCTAGCATATGTTAAATCAAACCCAACCTTTGTCTTGCAAGAAGTTTTGTTTTGATCACTCAGCATACTAAAAAACAAAGTTGCAAATCAGCTTAATTAGATAAACAAAGAATAAAGCAGTGTTAGAGAATATAGTTGACAGAATAGTAACCTGGTTGATTACAATGTCAGCTGCTGGTGTTTCACTTACTATATTAAATATTCATGATTTCTTTTTCACTGAGGTGTTCAAATTATAGATGGATCTTTTCTTTCTCAATGAACGTTTCATCCTTTTACTGACATTTATTGTAGTTTATATTCAATTAACCCAGAAAGAAAGCTTCTGGCAAGGCAAATCAGCTGTTGTCTGCAGAAAAGAGACACACAAATCTTGTCACATAGCTTTTATTGTTATGGTCAGGAACCCTCAGGCCTAGTATTAAGGCAACTTAGGCTTGTGTGGAACTTTTCTGTCTCCTGCACACTCTGAAATAAGATTACATGATGGAGAAGATAAATTCACTGAGGACATTCAAGCCCAGAATATTAAGCTTTTTGTGCAATCATATCTCCTTTCTAGCTGTGTGGCAGAAAAGCTAGCCACAAGATCTTTGACAAATTAGATATTACCACATCTAACTGTGTATATTTAAGCTTATCAAACTGAATCGTTGCATTGTAACTGTGCTCTTATGCAGACAAGGACTCCATTTAATAAATGCAGTGCCATTTAATAGTAATTAATCACCCAACTAAAATGTCACATTAAGGTCAAAGAGACCAGAAGACAAAAAGAAGAGAACATTAAATTCAGCTGACAAACATAGGACAGGAGAATATAGAGCCAAAGAAAGTTCTGGGACATTGGCACTGGTAAAATATTTAATTCAAACTTCTTAACTTTCCATCCAGTTCAGAAGTAATCACATTCACTTGGTTCAAAGCAAGGTCATTTTTGTAACTTTTAAATGAAATTTCCTCTTTGCGTGTGCAGTGACAGCCTGTTGCAAGCTTGGAATTGTTGGTGCATTTTACAGATGTTGCGTTCTCAGTGTTTGAAGTTTCCTTCCTCCCTGCTTCTCTCTCTTTTGATTTTTTTCTTCCTTTGCTATTATAATATTCTCCATTTGAGTGGAATTTTCCTCAATGTATCCTGAAATAGAAACAGTTAGGAAATGTAGCTTTTCTGAGGTGGAATGAAATAAGTATTTACAAAGAAGTAGAGAATAAAACAGTATCTTCCGTCATGTACTTTACTAATTTGAGAAGTAATTTAGAAATAAACTCTTCCTAATTGAAAATTGTGGGAAAGTTCAAAAGCTTGCTGCATAAGTTGGTCCTAAAGCTAATAAACAGAACCTAAGCATCTTAGAAAATCTCTGGGTTATGGAGAATATAATACAGAATCTGATTTCATCTTTCAACTGTGTAATGCATTAGCACTCAATAGCAAAAAAAAAAAGAAATTATTGAGCTGAATAAGAGGATTATTTGTGAATGATATTCTTATAAACAAAAACTTTATATGGAGGGCTCTTTTTCAGAGGAAGTGCATTTACGGAATCATGGAATCACAGAATGTTAGGAGTTGGAAGGGACCTCGAAAGATCATCCAGTCCAACCCCCCTGCCAGAGCAGGATCACCTAGACCAGGTCACACAGGAACGCGTCCAGGCAGGTCTTGAATGTCTCCAGAGAAGGAGACTCCACAACCTCTCTGGGCAGCCTGGTCCAGTGCTCTGTCACCCTCACAGTAAAAAAGTTTTTTCTCCTGTTCACATGGAACCTCCTATGCTCCAGCTTGCTCCCATTTCCCCTTGTCCTGTCATTGGCTATCACTAAGTAGAGCCTGGCTCCATCCTCCTGACACTCGCCCTTTAAAAATTTATAAACATGAATGAGGTCACCCCTCAGTCTCCTCTTCTCCAAGCTAAAGAGACCCAGCTCCCTCAGCCGCTCCTCATAAGGGAGATGCTCCACTCCTTCAATCATCTTTGTGGCTCTGTGCTGGACTCATTCAAGCAATTCCCTGTCCTTCTTAAACTGAGGGGCCCAGATCTTTACCACCCATAGAAGTAAAAATTTATGGAATTCCTTGTACTAAAAGTATGGAACTTTGCAGAAAAGGTAACTATCCATTGTTAATACCAATTCTTCAAGATGGTATTTACCAACTTCAGTATAAGTGTATGAATAGATTTATATATGTTTGCATTCTCTCTCACATAGTGTCCCTTTTCTAACTTTTCTTTCCTAAAATGTAGGAGTAAACAAGCACTAACCACTTTTAAAAGATGTATTTTGGAATTTTATAGGCTAAATAGTCTACTTTCCGCACATGTAGAAATGAGCTAGTAAACTACAGGCAAGCATGAAAATGTATTATTGTCAGCATATGTTACAGAATTCAGACAAACTGCTTCTAAATATACTCATTCTTTAAAGCATCTATCATTTCTCCTTCCTGTTGCAGAGTTCCTAGTTTCATGTTCAGGAATTTTTGTATTAGTATTGTGAAAAACAGTAATTCTTCAAACATTACTCTACGTTTGGCAAGATTTATCCTTATAACTTTTGCATCAGTCCAAAGAATTTTGGCCTTTCCAAAGTTTAAATAATATCTTTCAAAATTGTGTAACTCTGGTTTTGGCAAGAAATATGTCCATTTTCTAAAGTAATCTTTTCTTTCATTAACTTTTACATGAAAAAGTTATATATGGCCAAGTAATTATAAATTATTTGTTTACATATGAAAGCCCAAACTCATGATATTTAACTATTTCGCATTCATTTCTCACACTTAACTTCATAATAAATTTTTACTTAGTACTGGTCATGGCTGTGACACATTCAGGGAGATATTTTCATGCATCAAATTGGATCACAGTTTATGCTGCTGGCTACCATGCATAGATGTACATTTAAGTTTTTAAGGAAGTTCCTGATGATGTAAAATTTGAGAGTTCTGATGTTAACATCTGAATGACCTTTACAGGCTTTGTAGATGAAAAAATACCCTTCTCTTTGAGTTATCTATGTTTGTGCTGCTTTCTGGAAAAGCATATTTCTCCTTTACACAGTTCACCATATTTCCACTCAGCTTCTGTCACAATCTTATAGACAAGAGTCTCTCTCTTACTCAGCCCTGACAGCTCTCCTTTATGTATTTGACAGTATAGATCAAAAGATTGTTTTGTTTATTTCATAATCCACTCCTTTCCAAACTGCAGTCTGCATTCCAACCTAGTGGGCCGTCTTTACTGGTGCCTGGCTGGCCTGCAGTCTGCAGCAGAGCCTGTGCTCTGGTAGGGCTCTGTTAGGGACTGCATCCTCTGGCCACAGTGCAGCACTACAGCCTTTTCCAGACTGTGTGACCCATAGCACCCGGAACACAACAGGGTCCTGTGCTAGACCTTGCACATGTATCAATGAGCTTCATGGGGAAAAGTGAGAGGAATTAAAGTCAGTTGGACAACTTAAACACTAGAGATTCATGACATTAGAAGGTCACTTCTGAAAGGTAATTCCACTTTTTGTGCTTTGTTTATTAAAAACAACCAGAAAATCCCATCTTAGTGTCTGTTCTGTCAAGTGGAATGGTGTAAGGCACCAACAGATATCGTAAGCAGTTATTTGTTTTCAAAACATAGTTTTCACTTTGTTTTAACAAATGAGTATTTGGCTACATAGCAATTGGTAGCTGTAGTAGCAGGTCATTTGCCTTTTTTTAGGCTATTTTCAGCAGCTAGAGGACAGCTAGTAATATTCATAAGTGCATTTCACAGATTATAGCAGAGGCCGTCTGGAAACTTTGAACTAAAGTAGAACACTAACCAACATTTACAACTTTTCTGCTCCTCAGTGTCACTGTAATGACTCTTTCCTTCCCTCTACATCTGCTTGCTTCTTGCTTCATCCTTTCACACACTCTGGCTCTGACCCATTTCTTTTCCTCTGACTTTGCCTTTGGTTTCTGCCTTTGGTTTCCTTCCCACCCTATTTCCTACCGACTCTCATCTTTCCAGCCTCAAAACTTTCTACATCTCCAAATATGCCTTCTACTTCTCCTGGCTCTGCAGGTCAGGCCTGTTCTCAATTGCATCTCTGCCTGGAGTGCAAATGGAGTGGAAGGGCTTTGCTCCCACCTCTGTCCTTTCCAGACACCACTCTCTTGCTATCTGTTCCCTCAGGAAAAGCTTTGTTCAGCTCCTTGTAGCTCTAAATTGAAGCATGCTCTTCTGACAGACTTCTTGGGGAGTAACTTATTCTTGTATGTACACTCTCAGCATTTACAAGATGAGCTTTTTTGGTGACCTTTGGTTAAATGTGGGTGCAAGTATGTTGCTGTTTCTTGGGTAACCTTGCCAAAATACACTCTTAAACAAACAAGTACACAAAAAGAGAGAGCTGGAAGGGTATACCTGCCATAGGAAAAAATTTAGCTCAGTGGTGAAGTTTAGCAATGCTATAAGCAAAGATTGTGCTGAGAAGCTTTTGTCCTTGCTGCACTGGTTATAAAAATTCCTTCTGTGACAAATGTTTGTCTGCTGGAAAGCCGGAGAGATGAGCTCTGCCGATGTGTGATTTCTTACTAATGGCTTCCTAAAACATGCAAGTCAGAACACATGTCAGGGAATAGATGCCTCTTCATATCTCATATATTTGAAGCACTTTTGGAAAATGTTTCTTTGTGAAGAAGACTTATTAAGCAAAAGTCTCATTATAAAATGTATGTTCTTCTTCCAGAGGGTTTGGCTCTGATGTATATATCACTATGTTGTCTGTATGTTTTGTGTTTTCTTGTACAACAGTATGGGTGTGACACGGTGTCTTCACTTTCTGCCTATGATTTGCCTGTGCTCTGCCCGCCTTTTCCATGGAGTTGTTGCCAGAAGCTGGGGCTCTCCAAATCCAAAGAAGTAGTTTGCTCTCTAAATAAAATGTTGTAGCTTGACTTCTACTTTCCTATAACCAAATACAACTATAACATGAAAAAATTAACACTTTTAAAATGAATTCAAGTTTAGTTAAAAAAAAAATGTCTTAAGCTAGTATGTCAGGCCTGCCTACATTTGACACTCTTTTAGACAATGACATAAACCCACTGTTACAGTTGACTCACTTTAAATTCCAGAGAAATTATGTGCCACTGTAGATCTCAGGGCAGAAATAAACCACTGATCTAAATTCTAATTTCATCTTCACTACGTGTTTGCGCGAGGGTGATTACGCCAGGGCCTTTCCATAACTAGCAAATACTGGGGCGCTCCCTAGCCGAACTCCCACCCTCCACATGAGCAAGACCCAATTTAATTAGGTTTTGCAAGCTAAGATTAATGTAAAAATCTAACCATGATGCCATGAATCAGAACAAATACTTTTAAAATCCCTATATGTAATACAGGGGAACACAATCTATTTGTAACGCAAGGAAAGAAGTTTGCTGGCTTGCAACGAGGGATGAATATGCCTTTGATACAGTTCCCTCCTGAGCCTTGGGTGCATGTGCATCTGCATCTGCATCTGCAATAGGGCTCACAGGGACTCTGATGAAATGCTGTACAGCCCAGTAGTGGTATAAGGGAAGCAGGCAGGTATACTTGCACTGTCTACAAAATCCCTTTCTTTCCAAGATGGCTGTCTGTCTCCCGAGCCCTACTGTAAGAAGCTTTCCTTGCTGAGGGCTCCTCACTCCCTCAAGGAGATGGCGTTCCACAGCCTGTGCCTGAACTAGGACATGCTGGGTGTCTTTTATTTGTTTTCTTTCCTGGCAATACTACCCCTCTTGGGGCAGGCGCTTTAGTGAGATGGATCGCACTCAGGTAACCGGCAGTTCAAGGAAGTCCTTCCCCGGGTTGTTTACACCAAGGCATTTTAGAGCAGTCATTTAGCTTCCACCCTGTCCCACCCCGCTGACCAGCTGTAAGTGTAAAGGCCGCCAGTGGGCCCGCGGGTCGCTGATAAACTAAACCCCCATTTGGCAGGCAAGGAAGCCAGGATGATAAGGATGTTGATTTATGTTTTATCTGTCACTACATTTTCAGTAAAGCTGGGCAGCCAGCCTTAACGGAGCAAGGGCTGTTATCACCTCTTCTTAGCCCTTTAAGTGCAGCAGGCTCTTTGGTGTCTCTTGCTGAATGCTGCTTCGTTAATTGTGAGGGTAAACAGGACACACAGCACCAGCCATCACTGTGTCTTGCTTAGGTGGCACTTAGCACAAAATTGGCAGATTTGGGGAAGGAGTCCGGATCTGGGGGACATACATGCATGAAAGAGAGTTCGTAGAAGTATTCGGCATTTCCTGGACTTGTTTCTATCATTTAAAATGTATTGCATACCTCGAGGCAAATGTAATGGCTAGCTTAATTGGAGATAACGTCACCAAAGTGGATGTAGTTAGTGTTCATGTCAGCAGCGAATGCACCCTTTAATGCCGTGCACCTCAGGTATGACTATTCAGTGTAGGAAAAAACTGACACAATTAATTACTGGGAAAATAAATGTTGTGAAATATATGTATGATTATGTACCATTTTCCCATCATTTTGGAGGTGAGCATTATTTTTCTGAAAGCATTGTAGGATTTTACCCATTACATTTAATAGCAAACACATTTTTAGTTTTGAGAAGCACCATATACCTTTTGGGGCCAGTAGAAGTGCCCACAGAGAAGAGGGTGGAAAGACCTGGGAGAGAAATGTAAGCACTAAAATACCGAAGTATTCTGGCAAAACCAGAACATGGAAAATATGAAAAAAAACCCAAACCAAAAAAACCCAGCCCTAAGAAATCCTTGTTGCATCCTATGCAAAATGTTAAAAATACAGCTCTCTCTTTTCCCTCATCCCCTTCTGATTTCTTTTTCCTTTCTTTCTCTCCCTCTCCCTCTTCCCAAATATTTCATCTTACCTTTCAAGTCTGTCATTATATTTCTTTCTAAACAAAACTAGAAAGAGAAAAAGAAGCTAGTTCCTGCTTGAGGTCAGTGGGAACTTTGCCATTGGCTTTAAATAGGTCCAGAAGTGGGCCCAACAGAGCACTTTATAGCTTCCTTTATTTATCCTAGGTTTCATTTCGAGCAATGTGTCTTTTGTATGACTGCATTATTTCCACAGTGAACACCATAATAATGGTCTCATATACGTTATTATATACACACATACTGAATAAAGCATTACTGATAGTTATACTCTTTTAAACAAGAGTAAAAGACAATTATAAAAGTATGGTGCAAGCATGCTTATGTGGTGCTAGTTTGGTATGGGATTAGTGTTCTCTGTAATTCTGTGCTTGCTGTTACTCCATACCGATTTTCAAGTATAAACAGGAATACTGCTGGTTACTGAAAGTCAGGTGGTTGAGAGAAAGTCAGTAGTTCACGCTTCAGTCAAGGAAACACAGGCTGAAGTTTCTTTGATATTGTTAGTGATGCCCATAGCCAATCTATCCTTTCTGATGAGAAATGAGGGGAAATGTAACTATTCTCCAGACTGGAATACAATAGAAACCATATTAAAATGTTTGAGCTTAGTATCATTAGGCCGATAGGCCAAAGATAACAATGAGAAGTTTGGCAGAAATTTGGCTGATATTCAGGGGTATCAGCCACGGAGTGTGCTGGCCATTTGTCACACATGTTTCAGAGGCACAAATGATGGTAGGGACTATTTCTGTTTCTTGCTGATGACAGTTAGGAATCTTGAGTTCTTCTGAAAACTGTGTCCAAGGAATGCCCAAAGAGCTAACTCATGCATAGAGATAATTTATCGCAATTGCAAGTACTGTGTATTACAATCATAGGTCCAATAACCAACAGTGCAAATAGAAAAAGATGAAAGAGGGTTTGCTGCAAAAGTGACTGCATCCATGAACCAGAGAAACCAGCCCCTCTATGTTATCATAAAATAAGGTAGACCTCAGCTGGATAAAAGCTTCAGCTCACAAAGATTTGTCAATAAGGATGGATCAAGGACATGATTTTCCTCTTCCAGTCCTGCTGAGGGATACTCTGGATCAGTGGCACTCAGGACACACTGATCTGAGAGAGCTGTACCTCTTATTTCACCCTAGCCAAAACATCCAGCATTGTCTTTGTGTGGGTACATTGTGGGAACAAGACAAAGTCACTGTTATGCTCATTCCCTTCAGCTAGCTAAAGTTAAAAATCAATTTTCCTTCCAGTTAGTATGTTTACATTACTTGTAGAGCAACTTTCATACTGCTGAGTTTGTCTTCCACAATAAATCACAGCAGCTGCCTGAAGAACATGTAATCCATTTACTTCTGGTTGTCACAGAAAGAAATCTACTGATAGGCAAAACAGAAGCATTTATGGAAACTCATTGGTGAGTAGAGGCCACAGAGCTTGGGGCTTACAGCAGTTGTTGTCCTTCCCTCTGAACAGGGACATACAGACACTGTCCGGCACCTAGGGTGAATACCAACATTTCACAACATACACAGTGGGACTGGTGACACTGCTTTACACCCGAATGTTCTGAGGATGAAAACAGAAAGTAATCATTAGTTACTGCAAAAATATACTGTTGGCAATGAAATATCACACTAGCAACCTCAAGGGAAGGAACAACTGCTTGCTGGGAGAGTAGCCCTGGCTGCAGCAAAACAGCCTAGTACATTTGTTAGACTGGAGCTGAATAAGAAATTTTACAAACATAACCTAATTTTTTAAATTGATACATTTTCCACAAGCCATCATGGCTGCTCTCCAGTGTATTTGTTTCCCCAGGTATTTGCTGAAAGATTTCTGCTAATGTATTTTCAGTGTTCATAAATAAACTTGTCTGAATGTATAGTTTTCTAGTGTTTTTATTCTTTATTTGTAGCAGAACAAATACATCCCTCAGAATTTGGATCTTATAATAAATATATAGTCTGGAAATGCCATATATTCTTGCACAGGCTTTAATTTCTGTTTTTCCAAGCTTTCCTACTAGTAAACTGAATATTCATGGAAAATGGATTGAGAAATGGTGTCAATAACACTGAAATAAATACAGTGTTTTATTCAAGTGATTATCCAGGGACATTTTTGGGACTTTCCCAATTTCTATTGAAAATTAAAAAAAAAAAGAGAGAAATAAGTCCTCCCATCCATTTATGAGTTGAGCCATTTTAAAACTTGCTATATTCCATGACACAGTCCCACACCCTCTTGTTTGCTAAAATACAGTTTGCTACTAGCTGGATCCAGAGCAGCCGCCTTGCCCCATAACAGCTGCTGGTGCTCTATATTTGCAGCTTCCTCTTGCTCTCTGATATGCCATAAAAGTGTTTATATTCACTGTAAAAGTATTTTCACTCTGTTTGCTTAGTGACCATGCACCGCAAATATTCTCTTTACCACTAACAATCATGCAATGAAAATGTTTACAAAACTTTATTTAGTGCCAGTACCTAGTAAACTATAGAAATGTTCTGAAGTAAATGTGCGTACGTGTGTGCACACTTGCGTATGAACAAAGTATTTGCTAATTTTTCTGTGCAGCAGAAAAGTGATGTACTTTTACTAGGACTACTCTGAGATTGCATGCATTTGGTGTTTGCTGCCTGCTTTTATAACTCTTTGAAGCTTATTTATGGCCTGTGGAAGAACTGACATGTGAACTAGGATAACTATTTTTGAAGCTTTTTTTGTAGCATTGGCCGTATCTATTCAAGATCATGTGTTTAAGCCACATCAAAGTGAACTTCTTGTTTCTCCTACCTCAGATCAGGTATTTGAGCTTGTTTGTACTGCGCTGCTTTAATGTTACCCATCATAGACAGTTTACACATTTCTCCCTGCATTGTTGTAACCTGACGTGTTCTGAAAGAGGAATTGGCCCACAGCTTTTATTATGGCAACACCCTTGAAAACATTTGCTTGAATATATGAAGGGTGCATATTTGCCTTTAAAGGAACTATGCTCCATAAGAGGGAATCACACAGCACATTTTAGTTCATTGACTTAATTTCTATTACCTCAAGAGTCTGAGACAGACTTGTTTGCTGTTCTGCTTGCAGCTGACTGGTCTTTTTCAGACGATACACAGGATGGCTGAGCAATACTTGGTAGCTTATATCCATTCCTTTGCTACTTTCATTTGGTATCACACATAGTACATATTCCAATGCCAAATCCTCTTTATCACACTCACAAAAACAGGCTGTGATGTGTTGCCAACAGGAACAATGTGCAAAGGGGTAAACTCTTGGAAAGGAAAGCTTCGTTGCTGCACACAAAGTATTCAGATCCAGCAGCAGCAGCATTTGTTCTCTAGCTGATCTACTTTTGAGGCAGAGTGGGGTTTAGGCAGAAGAACCACAGTACCCCATCTCTCTGAACTTCAGAGACTGAGGACTTGATTTTTTACCTTTTTTATTTTTATTTGAGCCTGTAGTTTTGCCTTAGAATATTTATTCCTTCCCCTGTGACCCTGAAACCCATGACTACTGTCAACACAGTAGCTTCATTTCTTTTATGTCAAAACATTGTTCCCATAGTCTGTGCATGTAACAGAGATTCTTTTGTTTGGTGCTTTTTATCCATATATATGAAGAGTAATATGTATATAGATTCCTTATTTTTATACATTCTGAGTAATCTTGCAAATGAAATACATTGTGGTTTTTTTATTATTATGATTTGTGTCTGTTTATTAGTTTATTTACCACTGCTAACTAAGGACATAACTCAGGACCTTCAGTTGAATTTACAGGTTCAGTTCCTTTTCTTGCTCTCAGCAAGTGCAGGAACCAACACTACAAGGAGGCAGACTGAGAAATTTTTGTTTCACAAATACACCTCTGTTGCCTTCTGGATTACAGAAGTCTCACACTCTAAAAATTGGAACACTTCACTTTGCACAGCAAATAGCTGCCAGTCCACAGAGGAGCTGAAGATGGTGCATGCCAGCATCCACAGACCTTCTGTGAGTGGCACCACCAGACATTCTGCTCTCTGAAGTGGATCTCCAAATTCAGAGTTTAATAAACTGTCTGGACTGACAGGCAGCTTTGGGTTAAGAAAGTTTATAATGTACCAGTGCACGATATCTTATTTTTTTTCTGGTATCTCTGTGACAGAACTGACCTGAAAATTGAGTTTCGTGGCATGGAGACTTTTGAGGCTTCAGAAAAAAATCTTTGAAAATATCTGTGAAAATTATCTCTACATCTCTTTGCCTGGCCATAAATACCTTCATTTAAGAAGAGACCTGATTTTGCTATCTTCTGATAGTGGAGAGGTTGTTTTTCTTTGAAATGATCAAGACATTGTGCCTGCTCCTGTTTCTCCTTTTATCAGGCACAAATAGATAATGTGTGAAGCTTCTAGCAAGTATTATTCCACAATATTCACATTACAAGCAGGTACTCCTCTAATTTAACTAAGACACCACAAGCTTCTGTGCACTGAGGAACAGAGTTTGTGTTTCTTTAAGTTTCTTGGGGAAAGTAGCCAGAGCTACTTCATGCACCCTAAATTTAGAGGGGCCTCTGCTTGTCCAAAGCAGCTTAGAATATCTGGTACCATGAAATGTGCGTGGGAGATGGTTTTATCTCTTAAGCTTCCCCATCCATAGCTTCAGGAATAACAAACTTTTCCATTAAACCTGTAGACTGCACATGTTTTAGATTAGTTTCATTTGTGCTTTTGTGGGTTTTATGAGTTTTATAAAATAATTTTCCTGTTTTCTGAGTAAATTATATGAAACATCTGCCCTAAATTTAATCAAGTTCATAAAGGGAAAAGGCAAATGTTTTATGAGTGATATTATAAAATTTAGATAATTATCTCATTTGTTTTAACAGTTTCTATTTTGGTCAGTATTCTTTCACTGAAAGACAATTTTTATATAGTGTACTGGTCAAAGGGAACAGCTAGTGATCATGTAAAACATACATAGAATAATGGTCATGTTAATCAGTTATACTCTACATATTTTTAATTGAACCATATTTACTGTATAAGCATAAACCTAATTTTAAGCCTGTTATATGCTTTTCACATTGAAAATGAAATAAAAGCCTTTGCATAGACAGCATATAATTCCATTCAGCTTCATTGGCAATGCTATTATGCAAATGCAAGTAGGGTATATGAGTATGCCTAGAGCGATGAATATAAAGTGTTTTCATAGTAGCTTTTTCCACTGCCATCTCCATCAGTACACTAAAGTTCTGCCATCCTGTATCTACTCTATCTACAACTCTCTTTAATGGAAGATGGAAAAATATTCGGTGGAGACATCATCACATACATGCCTGTTCTTAAGTTCTTTACTAGACATCTGCCACTGTCTGCTGTCAATAAAGACAATATACTGTGCTAATTTAAACCTCTGAGATGCCTTAATATGGTTATCCCTGCTCTTTATGTGGTTATTCTAGGTTTGGTGGTTTTTAAGTTTTGGGTTTGGTTTTGGGTTTGAGTTTGGGTTTGGGTTTTTTTTTTGTCAAAAGCAGCTTCTTCCATTAACTTTGCAGGATAGAATCAAGTATTGGAGTTAAGATCCAAAACTGATGACAAAGTTAATTTATTTAGGAGAAAATGCTAATGATTTAGGTTCGAACAAAAAGCCACTGGGGTTCTGTTGCCTGTAGACATCTATGAGAATATGAACCAAACAAACCTTATTAGTGTTGTAAGTGATCTTCCTTCTTTTACACTAGGATCCCAGTCTTTCAACTGCCTTGGTCAGACCCCACCCCTTCCAGGCAGGTTTTGGATCGCACTTGTTCCGTCCCTTCTTAGGCCTTCTTTGAGCTTTTCTGCATGAGATATCAATTGCTACCTCCATGCTAGTTCAAATCTTTTTCCCTGATTTCCACAGATCTTTACATGACCAAAAAAAAATTTAAAAATTGGCTCTGACTCCTGGTCTGTTATGCCATGCGGTCAGCTTGTGTCCTGTGACTCTGTGCTGGTCGGGGCGCCCAACATCTAGTTAAAGTAGCTTCTGCACTGGCTAAATGGGAAAGACTGGTCATTTCTAGCTTCAAAAATTTTCACATGGTCTGTAAAAAAGAGGTCAAAACATAAATGAAAAACAAATGCCTGGTAGAAATACAGCTTTTTTTTGTCAGCAATGTGAAAGCAATGCATCTTTCTGAGGACTATTTATATTGTGGAGGAGCTGAGAGAGGAAGGTAAAAGAAGCATACATGTTATTTTTCAGTTCAGAGTCTGCATTTTTTTCCCTCAGTATATATCAATGGATAGAGAATTCATTCATTTGAAACTTGCTAAGTGGGGCCAGAAGGCAACAGAAAATAATAGCAGTGCTAAATGCTTAGCTGTATGAATGATATGCAGTTTGTGTCCAGCATCTATTATAGTTAGTTGGAACTTCATAGTTTAAAAGATAGATTTTGTTTTTACTTCTGCATTCATCCAAAGACGATGCCAGCATGGCTTTAGGGTCATGAACTAGTTAATATTCTTGTTTATGGGTAGAATATTCTATAGCAGGCATTTGTAGTTCATATACTAGTAGTTAGGAATAACAGAATAATTCTCAGCAATTATCTGAATAATTTTTTATTGCTTTCTGTTTGAGAATACTTGATTTCCCCACATTCGCCCATGATACAGATTTACTTAGATTTTTTTTCACATTTTTCTCACTGCTTAATCATTTAAATTCAGGGTTTTGTCAGTAGCTTAATTTTGCTATCTTTGCCATTATTCCTGCTCCCCAGTTGGATAAACACAATAATTTTTAACCACCTTCCTAATCAGTAAGTTTAAATGAAAGAAGCACTACAGACCAAACAGAGAAGTCTGTGACCCCATCTGGATTTCAGGCTCTCACTACAAGCTGATACCGCAGCTTCAT
The DNA here is from genome assembly GCF_000695765.1 of Mesitornis unicolor. Lineage (NCBI taxonomy): Eukaryota > Metazoa > Chordata > Aves > Mesitornithiformes > Mesitornithidae > Mesitornis > Mesitornis unicolor. The sequence goes on along the minus strand of NW_010184439.1, from coordinate 61,970 downwards.
GATGAATATAAACCGCACAAACCTATAATGTCAGTGAGAGACAGTCCTGCTCACTTCACTTCTCTGGCAGCTCCCATCTGCCATCCTGGTATCTGCCCGTTGTCCAGTGGCACAAGCACTCACAAATTCGTGCCACTCCGTGCCAGCTTGTCCTGCAGCCATACCCATTACCTGCTCTATGGGAGCCAGAGGGAGAGTAGCCGAAGAGTGGTGTGGGGATTTTACTTTTCAACAGCAGTGGCAGCCTGTTATCTTGAGCTGATCATGAGACTGTGGGCTGAGTAACAGCAACAGGAAAATGTAGATGCCTGCCTCAGGACATGGCTACTTACACTTTTTCTCTGTTACAGTAATTTCTGGTAGCTGACTTTGATATTTATCTTCTCTAGGTACAGGTCAATGACCAGTCAATTTAGACTCTGAGTTTTAGCAAAGCTGCACTGCCGTGTTGTCACTGCCTGCTTCCAAGCAACATTAGGATCTCTGAGAAGTACTTGAGAAGTATCTTGGCAGTACTTCAGTCTCAAAAAGTCATGCTTGTCTGCAAACCCATGTTGGGAGTAAGAGCACTAACGATACATATGAGAAATAGGAAGGAGCATTTTTGCCTCAGAAGCCAGGGAAGGAAAGGGAGTTTAAATAAAATCCTGGGAGACTCTGGGGCTTCTGTTTTGTCACAGTGTGAGTGGAGCCAGAGGGCAAATGGTTCCCTCCTTCTCAGCCTCTGTATATCCCACCAGTCCACTGAGATCCTCAGCAGGGAAGGGAAAAACACACTTTTGGGATCTTGCAGGAGAGCTGGCTGAGTTTTCCTATTCTCCTGTATGCTTAAATCTGGTATAAGCCAAATCAGAGTGCAAAATTAAAATATTTTCTCCTTTATGTTTTCCATAATAAAATTTCTTTAAGGATTTGAAATGCCGGAAAGGATTGCCAGACTTTCATCTGGTTAGCTTACATGTTGATTGATGATTTTGATAATATGTGTAGTTTAATGATATTTACACTGTTTGTCCAGCTAGGTATATTAAAAGAATGTTGAGAGAATAGTAGACATGCCAAAATCCTACGTAACAGCTCATACATTAGTGGTGTTTCATTGTGAACAACGTAATTTTTCAGCCAAATCATAAAGTAGCCTATAAACAAGCGTGGCACTGTTCAAATGAGAATGTTGCCATGTGACCACCATTCATGTGACATCATTACTGACATAGCTTTCGTTAGTATGATATCTGATTAAGGTTCCCAGCCATGGTGGAGCCGGGCTAAGTAGTCTGAGCTAGGTGACTGAGAAAGTTAATGTGTCAATGTTACCACTGGGTGAGAGTGTCTGCTCAAGGTTTCCTTTGGAGAACAAGGATAAAAATGGTTGATGATCTTTCTAATGGAAATCTTCTGAAAATCTTTGAAGATCTGGTTGTAATTAGAGATGTGCCGAACTCCAATGAGAGATGCAATGAGTTCAGCAAAACATAAAGATACTATTTCTGTGTGAGGGAATATGTGAATATGACTAGGAACTACAAAAAAAAAAGAAAGAAAAAAAGAAAAACATGATCAAGAGAAATGCTATTAGTGCTTGGATTGTATATGTAAGTAAACAATCAGCCTTGTTTAGATTTAAATTTCTGTTTTATAAAAATTTATGAAGCTTGACGAATTCTTGTTACCTGAGGAACAAATAATTTTCAGCAGGCACTGTAAGATACCCTTGCAGTGTCCATCTGAGAAGGGATGAGCTCCACTATCTCTGATTTGGCTTTTAAAATTCACAGTGATTAGTGCTATATGTAGTAATTTAGAAAACATACTGACTAGCCTGCTAAAGTAATAATAATAAAAAACCAAGGTAATTTAATTAATCTCTATGTAATGGAATGACAATAAAGTTTCTTTTGACAATTTTGTCCCTTAAGTCTGATATCAAGCCGTGCTCCAATTTTGGTTTTGAACAAGAAACTTCTGCTATTGTTGTTCACTTTTTTGTTTTTAAACTAGAATATGGTAGGCTGTTTTCCTTGCACAGGTGCTATAATGCTTGATATGTCTATTATGTTTTGAACTGTTATGGGACTAAGATGCATCTTAGACTGTTATGGGACTAAGACCCATACCTCCATAACTAGGATCCCTCAGAGAGCTGAAAGCATTAACTTTTTGTACCTGGCACAGAATCACTCCTCAAGTGATTTGGGAGCTCACTTCACACTGTCAAGGGTGATGGAGAAACATAAAACCCAGTAACGTCCAGTACGGAGTGTGATTCCCAGTGTCTAGATCCCTCTGGAAAAAGAATTTAGGTAATTTAAAAGATATTTTTTAGTATCAAGGAGAGGAGTTAAGGATTTGGCATAAGGAAGATGTGAAACTTTCCAAAGAGTAGGTTAGATACAGTTTTAAAAAGTGTTTTTAGGTCAAGGAAGGTTTTAATTCTGACACTAGATGATGGTCTGGCCCATAGTGTCTGAGTACTAATTTTGTCTAGATGACCAGAAGTCAGGATTTCTGGAGGTGTACTGCATTTGCATGGCACTTTTTCTTAAAAGCACAGCTGTGGGTACTGTCAAGTGATACAGGCCACTACAAATCCAAAAGGGAAAATCCCAAAGGATATGGTTAGATGAGTCCTTTGTTTTCCTGTGCAAGTATACCTGAATAATAGATCCTATTCCAAAGAAATACTGAAATATTCATGGCATGGATTACTTGCCCACATTAAAAATATTTAATGGGTTAGACCCAAATTAAGATGGCCCAAATTCTGGCCTGTGGCCTGCCAATAGGAAATACTGAAGTTTTATGGGAAATTGGTACAATTTGGACATTAGTCCTCTAATAGTATCACTGAAATTAATGGATAGACTTAAGTACTGAGCTACAGTTTATTTTTGCAAGAAAGAATAGTAGAGTCTGTCCTATCATCACATACCTTGTAAAAATTTAATAAAAGATGTTTGTTTCAGCTCAAAGGAATAATAATAAAGTCACTTGATATTATTAGAAAAATGCTGAGAATCTGCTATAGCGTTTTAATTATTGTTCATATACATTTAATCTTCTTTTCCTTTAATTAGAAAATGTTGTAAAGTGATAAATTCATTTGACAGACTCAGCAACACATTACTTAGATGAAATCACACTTAAGAGTGCTGTGTACTGGACCTGAGTAGCTTAGCTGATAAGGCACTGGTTTGTCATCCACAAGACAACAGTTCAGGACTTCTCTGATTTCTTAAGTCAAATTAATTTAGTTATGTCAGCTATGCTGCCATAAGATGATAATCCAAGCTGCATGGATGCCAGACATACTTTTACCTTCTTTGGCTAGATTGAAACTGTGTCAGAAACACTGGGGGTAGCTAGAATTAATTTCAGTTGTTATGAGGAAACTATAATTTGAATTGCATAAATTATAAAATAAGTGTAATTATATGTTGACCGCCTTGATTCGACTGGTCTAGTATTTTTGTCCTGTAAGACCTGCTAAGACCCAGAGTGAAACACTTCAAGCCCACTTGAACTCTGGTTGGATCTACAATCCATCTTTTAAGTTTACCCAAAAACCCACAGCAGCCAAAGAGAAAAGCCCACCCCACTGCCTTCTCTGTGCAGGATTCTTGCATGTGTTACTGGCATGACTCAGCAGAAGAACTGGTGGCTTTGTGTTTCTTGGGTCAGTCAGCATCTTGCAAACCATTCCTCTGAAGACACACAGTCTCCACTGCAAAACTCTCTCTCCTAGGGTGTCTATTTCCTCCATGAATTTTCCACTGTGACAATGAATCTTTTCAGGAGAGATATGAGAATAACAGAGCCTAAATGCTTACAGAGAAAACACAAACATTCTTGTGCAAAAGTGACTCACTCAGGGAGAGATAAAGGGGCTGGAATTTTCCCAAGGAAACATCTTATTAACATGTTTTCTGTCTGTATCTTGGTCAGAAAAAGCTGTCATTCCCTATACCTTTGCAATAACTTCCATTTCACTCAAAATGTTGCAGAGGAAGAAAGGTCTGAGAGATGTAAAATACTTCCCAGTTTTGTCATAGTATGTGGCTGGCTAGCGAAACAAAGTCTTAACAGTCCCACTGATAAAAACAATTCTCAGCATGAGCTGTCAGAATATCCACTTTTGCAAGCATTGCTATGAAGATGCAAACTACAATAAGTGCACTGATCATACCACCAGCATTGTGGGTAGATTAGTATCCCGAAGTAAGTACGCTGTGTAGTAACAGAAGTCAGCATAAACTGATAATGAAATAATTCTGATTCTGCAATGAGCTGCCCAAATTTATGTAGGATTACACAGAGGTTTGGAAACACTGGTACCATTCAGTAATATTATACCTGGAAATAATGAATCTAAGATAACATCCCTCCCCATTTTAATGCTGAGGGAAGCTATTTAAGCCTCTTGCAAAAGATTAAGATATCAGGGACAGAAAGAGAGGTGTAAATAAAACTTAGGAAGTAGTGTTGACTGTAGGGATTCTGTCAGTGTAGTCTACTTCAAGTACCGCAACTGATAGCACAGTTTGTAAAGTAACTGATCTCCTGAAAATACAACATTGTAATGTTATTTCCAAGAGGCCTTGACCACTGTGAAGGCATGAAATTGAAATTCTTGTTCACTAGTAAAAAATGTGTTCAATATTAGTCTTCTCATGCAACTTCTAAACTGATGTCTCAATTACACAATCTACTTTGCTGGTCGCATTGCTTCAGTTTTTGCAATAGTCTCAGTGATCAAAGTTTTCAGGAATGATTGTCCACAATCCATCAGAGCTTGCAAAACTTTTACGTTTATCATAGAGCAAATAATCTGGTAAGCAGCCAAGACTTCATTTTCCACCAAAGAATACCAAAAAGAATCCTGTTCCTGGAATCTGATGCAAATGTGTTTTCTGTGAACTGCTCTGTATAAATGCTTAGTTCAGAGGACGACATCAGGGAAGTTATTTAATGAGTAAAATATTGTTGTTTCTCCCCCTCTCCCCACTAGAATTCTACATATCATGTTTTCCAAGACACTATGCTCTTTTTAATGACTTGAAATACTTTCCTAATGATTAAATTCTGCTTAGCTGTAGTAGTCTCTTCCAGACCTTTTAGAAGTCAATATAACGTATGCAACTGATGATACGCTATAAACATTCATTTTAGGCCACTAAAAGCAATACTTTGGAAACGAACTGTGTTGTCCATACCAACTTTGTTTAACAGCTTGTGTGACAATCATTCCTAAAATTAATGACTCAATAATGCCATTTGGCAGTGCAGTAGTGCTGTCCAGCTGTCCATGCTGCCCAGCTACTTGAAACTGCAGTGTCTAAATTACTCAGTTGCATTTCTGGAACAGTTCTGAGTCACATAGAGTATTTTTTGCCTTGAAATTCAGTAGGCTTCTTGACATTTAAAAGGCATTTCAAGATTTGTGATGTGGAAAACAATTGGTTTGTATAATGTGAAAGTAGTGCTTTCATGTTGGTAGTGGTTTCTAGTACTTATACTTTTTCATGGTTCAATAACTTCCAGCTTCAAAATATGGGGTCATTTTTTAGTGTGCAGCAGAAGGCTACTGTCTGATACTTTACATCTCAAAAGTTTCAGGTGGCAACTGTTATATACACACACAGGTGACTGGATAAAGGCCAACTTGGCCAAAGACAATTAATGCTGTTACAAGGTGCCATCTCCAGTGCAACTTCTGTGGTGTGGCAATTTTCCTCAAGCACTCATTTTCTCAAGCACACACTTGTTTGTTAACATGTGAAGTTAGCAGCTCTGCTGCATGTGGAAAGTAGCATGGGCTCCTGTCCCTGTAAACATCTTTGTGCTTTGTGCTTTGTGGTGACTCAGCTACAGTATGTACTGAGATATCAGGCATTGCTGCACAATTAGGCATCAACGCTCTGTACACAGGCTGGCAGAGGTACTACCTTTCTAAGCTGTCTCCTCGCAACTGCTGGCAAATAATGCAAGTTTGTATGTTATGAGGGAGTTTCTTCTCTACACGCTGACTACTGTATTTAATAAGTTGAGGCATTTACTATAAAATCACCTTGTTAATCATATGACTTTCAATTTGTTCCAAGCGTTGTGAAGAAGATACTGTTATAACATAATGGAGAGAAGGAGATCTCAGCAGGGAGATCATTGGGTTGTATATCACCTTCCATCTCTCCCAGAACAACTTGCCTCTTGCACCTGTGTATTTGCTCCTGAAGGAATTAGGAAAACCTTTCAGAACTTCACCAGGCAGGGATGGCACAGAATTGCATGTTGATTCTGTAGTGTGGGCAACCAAACTTGCCCAGTCTCCTGGCCATTTCTCTGAGTTCACACCTCTATGGCCAGTGTGTGACCTTCACCAGCTCTTCCTTTCAGTGGTCTTCCTTAGGCCAAGAATCCTGTAGATCAATCATAATTCAGTTTCCACCTTCAGACAGAGTAAGGTATTCTGTCATCTTAGGTATCTCCCTTTTTTTTACCTGCATGGACAAGTTTCTATTTCTTCTGATGACTTGACTCTGGATCCTCACTTTTAAACTTGCAGAATTCTTCCTGCTTTCCATTAAGTTTTCCTGCTCCATACTGTGGGTTTAAGCCTTTTGCTCGTGTTTCCAAGTTCATTTTTTCATTACTTCCTCTTCACCCCACATCTGCTGTTGCTCTGGTGCTTGCTGTTTCTGTCTTCCTCACTGGAATTTTTTCTTGGCAAAACAGCCTGGCTGTTCCTTAAGCAAGGTTTTTTCTTGTGTTTTAAATTGTATGAAAATCAAAGCGTTTGTGTCTATGGGTTCCTGGAACATTTTGACACTTATCAGCTGTAAGCACTCCCAAGTGGTCATTCTATAAAAAGAGCAATTGGCCCTGGTGTTGGATTTTGCTTTACCATGCCATTCAGAAGCTAATGGCATGATATTAAAAAATAAATATAAGTGCTGTGGAAGTTTTATGAAAGCTGTATAATTCTCTCATATGACCAAAACATATTTTTTCAGACTTGTTCTGAGTACCTTTCAAGTATGCGCTTTTATCAAACTCCAAAACAATATGGTTCATAGTCACTTACTGTTCTGTCAAAGCTGGTTTTTTAAAATCGGTACTTTATACCTCCGAAGAAAATAACTATGCATATTGAAATTTAAAAAGAAAACAACAGCCAACAAATAATAGCCTAGACCTAGTGCTTTGAATGACAGGCTCTTTTGAATGACAAGTATGTAACATCCATTGTCAAACTTATGCATTTGAGAACTTTTTAAAGAGAGGTAAAACTGTTACCATGCCCAGAAATGAAGAATGTTGATTGTGAATAGAAGCCCAAGTTGAGGAATCTACAGATACAGCCGCTGGGAGAGTATTTCCTGTTCTAGTTCTCAAGACAGATTTGGCAGGATGCATTAGTGGGACTCTGGTAAGGAAAATAGACTTTTCCTGCAGACCTTTAATCTCAGCAAGCTCTTGAAGAACTTGATCACTCAGAAAAATTGGCCCTAGAACTTAGTATGTACTTATTATCTATTTTAGTGCTCTGTTCAATTTTGTTTTAATAAGTAGTGTTAGATAATGTGAAGTCTAGCAGTAATGTTGGATTTCTTTTGAAGCAAGTTTAGCTTTCACTTTTATCTTTCACATTTTGCCTATTCTTGGCTTTATAGCATATAGGCAAAATCTTTTTTCTGTGTGTTCTTTCTTTAAAGTTTTGTTTAAGGTTAAATAAAATTAAAAAGAAAGCTACTGCAATAAATGAACAGAACTTAAAATAGAAAGGTATACTTGGATCAAAAGAGGTATCTTTACTAACAAATTTGATACCCATGTAGGTAATAAAACTAACTAGACTTATTTTTCCTCTACTATAATATATATTTGTAGACTTCTAATTAATTAGCCATTCTTCTTTATTAAGTGTTTAATAGCAAGCTAACAATGAACAGAAAACTGAAGTAGTTCAAGAGCTGTAGAAATAAAAATTAGCTGTAGAAATAAAAATTAGCAACTTCATTGCTTGTATTACTCACCTTTGGGGGGAAAAAAAAGAAAAAGCGCTAAATATGTTCTTTCCTCCCTTGTAACCCTATTCTGAATTTGGGCAAATATGTGTGGAATCTGGGTGCCAGCTCAAAGTTTCAGTTAACTGTAGACTCCATTGCTAATCTGTCATAGGTAATTTGGCACAATCCTGAGCAAGGTCTGTGTGTAGATTAGTAAAGTCAAGCTGGCAGAAATTTAGGTCAAGAGACGGCAAAAGCACATGTAATTGTCTGTAATGCTCACACTGAGGGGAAAGTTGCAATGACAAGGACAGGCAGGCCTTCACGGCATGAACGGAGCCTCAAAATGTCTGCAAATTTTGGGAGGTGAAGGTCGTAGGAGCAATATCAGGCCAATTCAAGTTCATGTCATAAACTATCAATAAAGAGCTCTTGTGCAAGCCAGACCTCATGTTTTCTCTGCCTATGTTTGTTTTTCACCAGCACCCCATCAATTCACAGTGTAGGGTTAATAAAAATCTACACAAGTCTCAAGGTGTTTCCTTTAAACTTCTTTGGAGGTTGTGTAGATGGACAATAATACAAAGCTGACTGAGTGCTCAGACCCCTAGTGGTCTCTCTTCTTTATTGTAGTACATTTAAACCTATATTGCATAAATCTGGCATGATTAAACCATAGAGCTGCCTTTTTAATGAAGTTTATATGAACAAAAATTTTGCATGTTACATAAATCCCGGGAAACTGTCACAAGATGAAGACCTGAATCATCTTGGCCACACTGCCAGCATATCTAATCCTTTTTATCACTACTTGAAAAAGACTAACCCCCAATTCTGGTTAAAGAGATGATGAAGCTATTCTGTCTGATCTTCCTGGCCCTCAATTAAGTTTTATTCAACTTTTTAAAAGGATATCAATGCCCTTTACTCTCATTTTATCTTCTTTAACACCTTCTGGCTGTCTTCAGATTACATGACATTTTACAACATTATGTTTGGGCTGAAAAGTCATATTAATGGCAAGGTCGGAAGAAGCAAAGACTAATACCTGGGAATTGCAGCAGCTGTATGTCAAGTTTAATTTCCATCAGATCTACTTAAAAGATAGTTGATTTACCTATGCCACATTACACAGTAAAGGAGTATTATACAGAGAATACCAGAAAGACATTATTTTAGCAGGTACACCATGATTCAAGGTTGAGCTTATTTCTAAGCTAATAAGCTAAGTTTCCAAGTTTTGTTTGGTTTTTGTTTCATAACATTCTGCAAAAAGATCAATGGTTTCCATATCTTTATAAAGGTGAAAATCCCTAGCAAAAGGGAAAAAAATATTCGTTTACAAGTCTCTTAGTTTTACCAAGGTTTTCTGTGACCATCAGAAAACTGACAGAAAGCCAGATTGATTCTGTTCAAATGTGGCTTTTTTGTACATCTCACTACGTTAAGACACAGACAGAACAACTGAAAATTATTTGATCAGTTGTCTGTCGGCTTCACAGGGCTCCATGATGTTTTATCTCCAACTCTAGACATTTAAAAGGTCAAATGATTTTTTAAAAGAAAAGACAGCTAAAACAGAGTGGCAGGAAGTGTGATAAGGAAAACCTTTTTATGTTTGAAAATATAGCCTTGTCTTAAAGTCCACTTTCCATTTAAAAATAAAGGCTAGCTCTGAAAAGAACAATCAATATTTAATTATGTAAAGGAAGCAAATACAATTGGCGCATTTTTTTTTTCCAGTGGAAGAACACAAGCTTGTTGTTTTCTACAGTTGTCAGTCCATCAACTATCATTACAACTGTGTTTTTATATATGTATATATACTTCTTTTTCCCCCATGAATGGCCTTACCTTTATGTCAAAATGTAGTTAATGAAAGAGAACTAGACCTGAAGTTCTAGGAAAGACTGCTATGGACAAGACTTTTCATCATAGGTTTCGGAAATTATCCTATGGAAGAGAAAGTTTTAATAAATCAGAACTAATAAGACCATGATTGAGAAAATTATCTAGATGTCTTTATGAATAAGAATATCCATTTCTCACAAGTGATCATAACACATTTATTCTACAGTAAAGTATAACACTTTTTGGGTCTTCTAAACAAAACTATGAGACCCTGACCTTGAAAAACTGACAATATGTCACCAACCCAAGCATTGCAGTTCAGTACTTATGCTTCTGGGAGTAACAGAAAAAAAATGTGAGATAACACCAGTATGGGTAATGAAATATCTGAATGATATGCAGGTTATTGAATGTACAACTAAACCTCACAGTTTGATTAATTGGGAATTACCACAGTTGCACACAGTGTTGGCAACAAAACATGAAACAATTTGATACTCACCAGGTTTGGAATTTATTATAAATTTAAGATGCAGACCTGGCCAACTGAAAGGTTTTCTACATATTTTACAAACTGATGAACATATGCTTACTGCAACTGAACCCTTTTAAAGCAATTTAATTAATTCAGTAAGCAAATATTATAAAATAATTTTCTAGACAACAAAGATTTCCTCAGAACCTATAGAAGCATCTTGCTAGCTGAAGACTGATCAATGTGACTCCATTTCTGAGGTATCAGTGATCATCATGACCTCAAGACCACATAGTACATTAGCTGCTTTTGGACATATACTCTCATCTGAAAGCAAAGTGATTCTTGGGATTTAACTGTCTTTTGCACAGCCCTTCAGTCTTTTTTGATTTAGTCTTATGCATATTTCATATTTTTTTCAGCACTAATGTACTGAATGATGAAATATACAATGCAGTATATCTGTCAGGTGAGAAGTGCCTACAGAGTTCTTGATTGTCTATATACAGATAATATGGTAAATGAAGGTTAATGAATGGTAGTAGCAATGAGATTTTTGAGAAACAGTGTAGCAAAATAGAGATTGTCCTGCAATGTCTGTTTAGGACCTACTGTAAAGGTATGAACATAGCCAAAAGTATATTGAACTGTGCAACTCCTGTTTGCCCATTTATATTGTTTCCAGTTTGTTTTCTTCTAATGACTTTTCATGTCCAATAGAAACCATGGTATTTTTACTCAATCTGATCAAGTCAATTATGATTCTCTATTATGATTCCAGCTGAATTACTTCCATTCTACAAAATTCTGCAAATACTTGCTACCATATCACAATAAGTAATTCTGGCAATTAGAATTTTTTGTGTGAAATTCTCATATACTTTTGAGAAAGATCTCTTCTTGCAGATGAAACTTTATTTATGGGGAAAAAAATCACTGAAACAATGCTAGGCTTACTTAAAAATTCTTGAATGATTAACCATGAAGCAATAGTGTCAGATGTTACTGACACGGAATAATAAATAACTAATAATTGGAGATAATTATTTTGAGTAATTTCATTGAGTTGAAATTAATTTTCTATTAATCTTGATAACAAATTCTATCACCTATTTTTGTGTCCTCTGAGGGGGATATTTTTAGATGAAGAAATAAGCTATATCTATTTAATGAATTGTCCGTTACAAATTACTCCCTTAATTCCAGTCATTAGGTCAAAACTTGCCTGAGAAAAAGCACTTAAAATCTGCAAAGTACTCTAAAACATTTATCACATGAAACAGGAACATTATATTTGTTTTGTTGTGGAAAAACAAAAGAAAACACTTTTGCAGCAAACAACATCCAATCTTCTGAATTGCCCAAGTGAAAGTCATGGTCTATCAAAAACATAGCCTGTTTAGGTTAATGTTTTACAGCAGAAAAGTGAGGCATTTTACTGAGCTTCCCCAGATCACAAATTTAGCACTTTCTCAAAAAAGAATGAAAAAGTGACTTTTTAATCATTAATATTGGTGGCAATGTTCTTTTCTCCTGTTGAAATACACAGACAAGTTAAAGACTTATTTCTATACAGAGTTTCTGCTTTTTTTGAGTTAGACATATTTTGTAAGATGCATAGCTTTAATCTTCCTTTTTTATTCAAAATAATGGGAGATTTTCCACCTAGTTCAAATTGAATGCAATATGGTCTACAAGGTTTTAAACTTAGGAACTATGCAAATGACTTGGCCAAAGTAAAACTGACCTGAAGCTTTATGCAAAATGAAAACAAAACCTTGTATCTTGCAAAAATCTGATTTAAAATAATCTGCAAATTTAATATGTTATTGTTGGGAGGTAAAAATACATTATTTTTTGTCCTACTTACAACAAAGCTTGCAAAAGATTCTATTCTTTAAGACCTACACCTTTTTTTGGGGGGGGCTTGGGTTGGTTCAGATAAGCATCTAGAATTTTAGATGCTTATTTAATTGAAACTCTAAACCTTCTGAGGTTAAATCTCCAATTTAAAAATCCTTCTTTGCAGGGAAGTTATCTGGCTGTAAGCTCTACAAAAGCACACCTGGCAAGACAATATCTGCCTGACAATGACTTAGTGAGCCTCGGTAAAGGCTGACATATGTGCACATACAATTGGACCTTATAGCAGCAAAGCGTTTTACATATTAGTGTACACTGGGGAGTTCTGACTCCTGACAGAAAAATATGATGGCTTTTACTCTTTAAATTACAGTGAAGCTGTATCCACAGATGGTGCAGGTGCAACATGTGGTCTTATACAGATGGCAGGTAAAGGAGGTCATTTCCATAACCGCCTCCTCCTGCTTTCCAGCGTTTGCTTCGATGCAGTTGTTGTAATTTGAGATCAGCATTTTCGGTGAGCGTTAGTTCCAGCTGTTGATATGGTGCTGACTGGAAACCTGTAAGCTCTGATACTGACACATAGGCTTCTGTTGATGCTTCCAGATGATGAAATATCATTCCCTCTCCTATATTACAGCGTCTCTTTCGTAAGGTACTGAGCGCAGTTCGTTGTGGTTCAGTCAGTTAGGAAAGACAGACACTGAGTAATTTAACAGGGTTGCTCTGAGATTTGTCAGCTGGAGAGCTTGCAGAGCCATTACTATGTGCCAAATGACCATGCTTTGAAGATAGGGAAAGTAAATCTTACGTGGTCAGGTTCTTGATGATTAACAAAAGAGCTTTAATTCTGGAGGAAAAAGGACTGATACATAGCCTGTTTTCTTACACTGACCTTTATATTAAGATTACAACAAAAATTCCAGGAAATATTCATACTTGGCCAAATTCTGAGAGCAGAACATGATCTAGCTGACCACTGGCATCTAAGTGAAGGTGGAATAGAAGAACATTTACCTCCTCCTAGGAGGAAGGCTATCTTCTATTTTTCACAAACAGTGTATTCATCTGGATACCCAGTCTCACTCTTGGTCCTTCTCTTTCTCAACCTGCCTGAGAGCTTTGTGCTTGTGGGAGGAAGGAAGTGAACCATGCATCATAGAGCTTTGCTTAGTCATACAGAACCAGTACTGCTTTAAGAAGGGAACTTTTATTAAAGTGGCTTCAGAGGACTACCAGGAAGAAAAGCTGTCTGTGAGAGTTACTGAAATCCTCTGCCTACTTCTAATAGGCCTAATCTAAACCTAGGGTGTCCTCAGTCAATTTTAGCATAACCTTTTCCCCCTCTTATTGTGGCATCTACAGCTCATGACAATGATTCTTCATTTCCAGACAATGAAGGGTGGCTGCGCCATAGTGTGGAATTAACAGGGAAATACAAGTTTTGTGATGGCTCCAAAAGCAAAGTTGCATAGCTTAGTGATAAGGAAAAATGAGTCAGAAATGTAAGTTTTGCAGAGTCTGCAGCAGAAGGGACAGCAGGTCCTGCTGGGAGGACGTAATCAAAATAATTCTCCTGTTTCCAGGTTAGTCTCTTTAAGTTGTCTTTAACCAGTTTTACTTGAGGCATTGAACTGTTCATGTCCAAAGCTTGCATTGTACAGTAATGTAAACTCTGAGCTGCCTTCTTCAAATGTTTTCCTGTGAAACTTTGTGCTGTGGCACCCTACTGCCTTTCAGTTCACTACTATAATCCAAACTTTTCCAAAAGCATAGGTTGGTCAGTGGGACAAATGATGAGGTGTGACCAGGTGTGACTCAAGTTAGGCTGCTGGACAACACTGTCAGCAGAGATGAGGGTCATCAAGGGGTACAGCTGTCTTCTTAGCAAGAGTACTGCTCCTAATGCTGTGCAATAAGTAATGAATAGATGCAAGCTAGACTCTGCATCTGCATCTGGAAATCAAATAGCCTCTTGGGATTTGACCTTAAAGATCAAGGCCAAATCTTTTAATGAGAACTTAGGCAGTGTCTTATAGCAACACAACTGACTTGTTGGGAGGTTTGTATAACACCTACCAAACTGAATTTCCATCAGGTTATGGTGTTTACACACTTCAGCAACATATCTTTTATTCCATTTAACTGTATTACATTTAACTTTTTCTCTGTTGACCAATGTTCTGTTTCTGTTCTTTTTTTTTTTCTTTCCAACTGGGTAAAATTTTTATTTCAGTAGTAGAACAAAAGTTCTGTAAATCATTAGTTTTTTATAAATATTGGAAATAACTAAATAGGTTCAGCTTAATATTCCAGTGTCAAAGACAGGGTAGATTTGACACAAGCATAGGGTCTTGACATAAGACCTAGCCAAAATTATGGCTTTTCTGTTTCAGCAGAAAGCTCCAAATCTGACTGAATAGCCAGATGAAATATTGGCCCATTCTTTCATGAACAATGAAGATTCAAATGACTGTCAACACAGCTTTCAAGGAAGGCTAATAATTATTAAATCATCAGATTAAGTCATATAATGGAAAGGATACCAGTGAAAGTCTGGGTAATGAACTTAGTTTGATCATGTAGTTCACAGGCTTTATCCTGACTTTGTTCAACCCAGAGAAAGAAAAAGTAGAGTGCACTTGAAACTTTGAGTTTCTATGCCCTGTCAGTGCAGGAAAGGATGGCTTAAGCAGGCCAAAAAGCATCCAGAAGTTGGATAGAATGATTACTGAAAATACTGCAAAATGCTACTGGAGACTTCACTAAGTTGCCCAACATGAAATATCTCATCACTTTGGGCATGTCAGCTGTAATAGGAAGGACAGCATGGTTAAAAATGTGGGTAAAAAGAGCTTCAGTTCACCTTCCACGCTTATTGTTATACCAGGATGCTCAGCTAAAGAAGACAACTTAAAGAAGTATCTTCTAACACTGATAGCACTGATACCATTGAGACTACAAATGTCTGCTCTCACCAGTTACTGAAAACCAGGCAGCTCTTAGCACATGGGCTGCAATACTGCTGGCTTTGGTTGTCTCAGTACTGCTTTGTTGAAAGGGATCAAAAGAATTTGAAAAGAACTTAGAAGCTACTGGGTTTTTTCCAAGCTTGGAAGAAGCCAGATGGCTGTATGCTGTGATTACTTTATTCATGAGACTGGAGAATGAGAAATTTGAATTGATTGGACAAGCCTATGTCAATTAAGCCTATAGGAATGTATTCGTTATGCTCAACTATGCATTTAAATTTAAAGATCAAACATCAGTTCAATATTTTAAAGAATGGATACTAGTAAATTTAGTCTCCAGAATGTTTTAATTAAAGTTATTTTAAATAGTACTTACAAAACTTATATTTTTAAAATGTTTCCTGTGTGTTGACTGCAAGATGTTCATATTTTTTCATGGTAATGTTGAATTCTAATCCTGCATTTTACTTTTTGAAATACTGTAAAACAACAGAACCCCAGGCTCTGTTTCAGCAAGGAGTTAAGGTGCAGAAAACAAGGGCTGTAATAGCTGTGCATAATATTGCCTCATCTCCCATGCACCATTTCAGTCATGCCACAGATATTTCTGGATGCTGTTGGAACCATATCCCAGTTGTTCTCAGACTTTCTCATTTCTGGAAGCCTGCCCCTTTCTCAGTTCCAACTATAAGTGTCCACACAATAGAAATCCATTCTTCCTGCAAGAGATCAGTCACAGACTAAACCAGAGACTACACCAGAATGTCTCTGTTATTTTTTCACCCCCATCTAAGGACCTTTGGAATTAATAAGTCATGCACAAATTCGTTAGCTCAAAGTAAGATACCAACACTTTTTACTAGCCCTGACAGAATTATGTGCTAAGGTCTTTCATGAAGTTACTAAGATCTTCAGCCCATGTGTACCTGAGTTTCAAATCACAAGGATGTCAAAACATGCAATAAATCACATTTTAATTAGTCACAAAACCCCCACAGAATTGAATGTCCTTGTTTTCTGATCTGTTTAAAATTTAGGCAACTGATGGCAATCAACTGTCCTGTCATTTTCAGATGTCACCAGCCATCACTTGCTTCTGCATTACTTCAGATTAGAAGTCCCACCTGTTCTTCCCTTCCTCTTTCATTTTTGGTTTAAAAAACTTCCTACCATCATGCCTAAATACTTGGGAAAGTTTTCTCAAAACATACAAAACTTGTGCAGGATACCCCAGATTTTCTTTAAAAAGAAAAAAAAATAAAGAAAGAGGAATAAACCTTCAAAGTCCTCTTAAGAATTTGTATATTTGCATATATCTGATTCCTGATATCTGTAATCTCAAATCTACTATGCAGAACCCCACTGGATTCTTATTTCCAGTAACTGTTAGTAATCTCATATCCTGCTTCATTTTTACAACATTGCACACTAAGTTTACCTTTACATGGCTCATGAGAATACATACTATATTGCTTTGGCATGTACACGTAGTAAGCCTCCGTGTGCACCTACAATTTTTTTTTAATTAAGCTGCTAAAACAAAACTGTATTCACATAAATAATTTAGTCTAGTGTCATGTTGTTTTTTTTGCTAAAGACATTTGGATTTGCTGCAGGATTTTTTTTGCTACAAGAGCACTGGATTTAACTATTGGATGTAAATTAGCAAAAAAGAAGTGCAGGATACTGAAAGCATTAATGTGCACCGGTTACACACTAGATTTTAGATGTGTCCACCTAAACAACAGGGAGCAGTTTAATCTGCATATCTCAGTTCTGGACCATATCTTTTAAGATAACTTCTAAACTTTATGGTGTTCTAAACTTTTCTTATGGTGCAAATTGTTTTGATTCTTTTTCATATAAGTTGTTTTTCTGATCCTGTTCAAAAAGATGATTGTTCTCCATCTAAAAAGAAAGTCTTTCAAAATCTGTAAAGCTGATCATTAAATGCTATAGGGATAGTCACAAGAGTTTAAAGCAAATTAGTATAATTGTTATTATCATTACATAAGGATAAAAACCATGTATCCCTCATTATAAAAGGCACAAGGAATCTATCAGTTGCTCCATTGTCATGATCCTAAAAAGCATACTAAAAGTAGCATATTAGGATGTGTCATTCTCAACCCTAAAGCAAAAAGACAAAAGTAGTAACAAAAGGTGACACTGGTAAGGGAATTATTTTGCTATACAATTAACAGTGAGATTCCTTTTTGCAAGATGACATTGTAGCCAGAAGTTAACGAAGCCGTGGTTTTTTTCCTTAAGAGATTTTTTTCTGTGTATGTCGAACATCCCGTGTAGTCAGGACTAAAATAACAAGAGCTTAGGGTGAGTTGCAACTATCTGCCTGCAGATCTTCAGCCTACTTCTGAATAATAGCATAGATTAAAAAAAAAATCAATCGCTTCCTTCTAGATATCTTACTCTATAGCAATATTTTTTTCAGAACATCTGTGCTGACCTTTAAGAAGAAAGTATTATAAAACTAGCTGATCTAGAGGAGAGATATCTAGCATGGCAAGCTGCTTACAGTATAATCAATAGCATCATGTAGAAAGAGGAAAGACTGTATAAATTAAGTCTAGCATTAAGGAATAGTTGCTGGAAGGATTACTAAAATTATCAGGATATTCAGAGATTTCATTTTGCTACATTTTGGTCAAAATTAATCTTTGTCCAAAAAGCCTGACAAATGATAGTGGGGCAAGTAACAGATAAGCAGATAGAAACAATATGTGAGTGATTAAGGTTGCTAGCAGAAAAAATATCTGTGTTTTGGTTTAAGTTTTATTTGCTGTGGTAGTGTTTTTCTTCATTTCTCTGACAATACTAAAGAAAATAATATCGAAAGAACTTGCTTTAAACCTTTGCATTTTTTTTCTTGATCTGTACTAAATAGGTAACATCAGAGAGTAGTGGTTATTTTCCACGTGGATAATCCAGGATTAGAAAAAAGTGTGGGAATACTGACCAATTGTTCATTCATTTCAAGGAAATGAACTTTTCTGTAGAATTCCAGATTTATTTTCATGTCTCAACTGTTTGGATGCAACTGCAAAAAATATAATGAGTACAAGGTGGGAGAAAATGCATTTGCCATTATCTCAATAATACATATTTAGAGAAGGGCAAACACAACTCCAGTCTGAATGTGTGTGGGGGAGGCTGTATGTTCAAGACTGAGTCATGCAAAAGGGTGAGCTGAATCAAATAGCACGAATAGGGAAACAAGTCTCTTAATAGCTCTAAGAAACCAGTGAATAATTTATATCAAAATAAATGGAAGTGGAATATATGACTTGCAGAAGGTGATGGCGAGCTGTGTTAAGAAGTTTTGGCCTGCATACCCTCCTCATCTTTCTTTCTTTCTCACCTTTATCCCAGGATTTGGTAGCAAGTGGTCCAGCCCATGTGTTCCAGTAAAGTCTGCCGTCTTTGGAGTAAGACAACCTCTTGATTTGTCTCCCAAGTTGGCTCTTATAAAAGATAGCTCCTGTGAGGTTATAAAATCCTTGGGTGTGGGGCTTTAAAATGATTGCCAAAACTACAGTCAGGTCAGTCTAAATGAAGAATCTACTCTATGCCTGTTCTTGGGAACTGGGAAAAACTGCCACCCTGCCATACCTGCTAATGGTGCTGGGTGGACCCTTCTGAAAGAAGATAACATAGACTGCAGAATCAGCTATTGCTTTCATCAGCAGTCAGCCTTTGATGCGTATTTTTCCTAATTCCAGCCCTTAGGTAACAGAAAATGGTAGAATGTATTTAATTTTGGAAGCATTCCATATTTACTGGCAATAACTGCCCTGAGAGACTCATTAACACTTTAAGGCTTTCTATTAAATGGAAACCTCACAGTATTTTCTTTTTAATAAAAAAACCTGAAAGGTGAAAATATTTTCTGTTTGTTTTTTAATTATGCATGCCTGTCTCAAAAAATTACTCTTAATTTGTTGAATTATTTTAACTTTATGTCCTTTCACAGGCATATAAATGAATAATGAAAAAAGTGTAATTAAAGCAAACAGTAATTATTCATATTGACCTGAGGCATTTAATGAAATAGAAAAGAGGCTAAAGAAACAGATTTCCTACAGCACAACTTTCTTAAGTATACTAAGGTAATTAGCTTTAAGAGGAGATAATTTCAGTTCACTGAAGTTGCTTTTTAAAGTATTATTGGGAAATCTGGATTTTTGTTTGATAGTAGTTTTAACATGTCACACTGGAGCCAGAATGAATTAAAGTGAAGAGCTACACAGTCTAAACAAACAGTCCTTCCCATTATCAGAAGCCTGAAAACATAACAGCATAAACTATAGTCACATGCCCACAAGTAATGCAGGAACAATTAAAAAAATAATAAAAAACCTCTCTGCAATCCATAAACAATATCTGATGGCATTTATTGAGCTAACATTTTAAGCTCTTATTTTCCAAGAAATATTCCCTCTGTTGTGCAATCTCTTATTCCTTCTTCTGATTAAATGATTACATAGGATTCTCTAATAGTTCCCCATGAAAATTACTGACTAAATCCTCAAGAACATTAGTAAGTAGTAGAAAAACTTCAGTTTTTATCGCATTTTGAAGGATAGTTAGGATATGCACAATAAATGTTCGTGGCTAGGTATCTTTTAGCAACTTATTTTACATATTAAAAATTTCTACTTTAATCTATGATTTACATGTCTGTATTACCTTTTGTTCAGACTTATGTCTTCCTTGTCCCTACTAATTTTTAATCAAAGACACATAATCTGTTCTTTATTTTTTCCCCTACAATGTTGGATGTGCCCTCTATTAATTGACATATCAATTCTCTTTTCTTGTTCTGAGAGTGGGTACTCCAACAATTTTACTAAACCTCATCTGTGCTTCCTCTGCACATCTCCTCTACAACCACCATTTTGTTTCCTCTCATCCTGCTTTCTAACTAAATAAGGACTTAAAAGATCCAATTACTGTGTGATTTGAGGATCTCCCACTCTTTGACATGGTTATTCTAGTCATAGGATGTCCTCATTATGTGTAATTGTAGAGGGAAAATTCAAGCACAAAGAAATTAAGGGTTCTGACTCATGTTCAGCAAACAAACATCTGACACGGTTTCAGGCATAGTCACCTCCCTTGCTTCCTGTAGGTGTGTGCTGCTACTTCTCTGTGTGATGCTTGTGCTCCTCTAGGAAGCTTACATTTGAACTCTTTTTGTTCAATGGTAACTTCAGATAATATCTGGAAGGTAAAGTGGAAAGCTTAGGTGCAGGCATGTGTGGCAGTACACCCCAGCTCTTAGCCCTGTCCTTTCACTGTCTGCATGGGGGTTGCAGACTTGGTTGCAGTGATTTGGCCAAAGGTGATGAAGAATCAGAGGATGACACATGTGTTTCAGAGTCCAAACAAATGCTATAGCTACTGAGCTGCAGCCCCTGCCCCTGGGAGTAGATGCCATGTTTTATTCCTCCCATTCTGCTTTGGTAAGCCCTTCAGCAGTACCTTCACCTCAGCATCATTTACAACAGGGACAGGGAAAAGCCCTTTCACTTTTCGTTTTGCAAGTGTGTGTTACTACAAATGTTTTCTTCTTTAAGATGTGATATTTCCTTTTGCCTCTGACCAAACTTAAATTAAATGGTAATGCTGATGGCAATGCCTCTCATTCATCATTCTGCTCCTTGTGCCTACAGAAACGAGGTGCTTGATAAAGGCAGTGTCTTGTGGAGTTCCCTAGCTGGATGGAAAGCAGGAGGAATTTTTTCCTACCTGAGTAGTGTTTAAAGATGACTCTGTAGCACACAGAGAGTGAAAGTATGCTTCTCAACACAAATTCATCCAGGCTGATGCTGCAGAGAAGAAAGTATATTAGATCTCTTCACACATCACCTTCTCCTCTCCCAGCCTTGGTGCTAAAATTTTTTTTCATAGATGTTGTTTGTTTATCACATATGCATGGCCAACTACAACTCTGGAAAGTGTCTTAAGAATTTAGACCAAAGGCTGCAGAAACATCTTTAGGAATTATGTAGAGAAAGAGAAATCACACTATATGAAATTCTAGTTTAGGATGTGATACTGTATTGGATTTTTCTGCGAGGGGTTTTTGGTTGTGTCTTTGGTAACGGGGGAAGGGCTATGGAGATGGCCCTTTAAGAAGCTACCTGAAAAGCTCCCCCTTTGCCTTTGTCAGACCCACCTCTGACCAGGGCCAAGCCA
>NW_010184439.1:34734-40025 GCF_000695765.1 Mesitornis unicolor | reverse complement strand
CTCTTTGAGAAGCACGTGGCGGGAAGACCGACCGCAAACCCCCACTCCCATCCCCCTGCACCTCATGGCAAAGGGGGAGGGGGAAGGTGAAGAAACCGGGAACAAAACCTGAGCCTGGGAAGAAGGGAGGGGTGGGGGGAAGGTGTTTTGATTTTAAGATCTGGTTGTATCTCCCATTGTTCTACTCAGATATTGGTAACAAATTAAAATTGGTTTGGTTTTATTCCTTATGATGAGTCTGTCTTTTGCCTGTGACCTGTTTAAGTGGTGGGAAGCCCTCCCAGTCCTTATTTTGACCAGTCCTTTTTTTGGGGGGGAGGGGCATCGTGGTGCTCAGTTATGCACTGGGCCTAAACCTCGACAGGTACTGTTCTCAAAAGTGGCTGGTCTGATATATAGCCTAATAGCATTGGTTCCCCATTTGTTTTCAAAATACCAGCACTACAGAAGCAGAATTTAGTCTTCCATTAATCTATTTTTAATTATTATTTTTCACTTATAAATGTTAAGGATGTACTTCAGTGTTTTTCTGATTTGGATTCCTTCTTTTGTTTTTCGAATTGCATCAGTCAACTACCTACACCTGCAAGAAATTATTATGTCTTTTAATGAAAAATAACATTTGGAAAGGATAAACAAGAGTAAAAAACTCTTATAATGCCTAAATACACAGTGAGCTCTTCCATGATTTCATGTGGTTTTCCCTCTCTATAAAAAACATGGTAAGTGACATTAAACTCAAAGTTAGTTGTATATTGTTATGGTTCTATACCAATCATGGCAGCCATTTTTAAAAGAGACAACTAAAATTTTAAAAGCCCAAGTGAATTAGATACATGTCCTGTTTTAGAATGACCTGAGTAATAAGAGCAAACATTTTACCCGGACTCCTAATATCAAGACCAGATGGCTTTCTAAATACTATGCTGTAATTCAACTATATTTTTATTGGATGCAGTACAGAAATTACAGGATGAAGTTCCATCTCTGTTACGTAAGAAGTCAGACCACATGATGACACAATCCCATGTCACTAAAATCACTGAATAACCGAAGATGTCATCCCATCTTATTTAACTTCCTTCATTCTTGCAGTGTCATGATCCCACTCGATCTTCAGACACTGAAGTAGGTTCTATGGAAAACTTTGTACGCAAAGTACAAACAAACAGTAAAGACCCCAAAACCTTGGAAAAACCTTCCAGTAGTACTTCCACCATGCTTTATATGCTTATTTCACTTTAGGAGCAAGCTAGAGGGAATGCGTATCTCTGGTTTAGCATTCACTTTAATGCTGTTATCACCAGGCAATAAATCAAGGAATTTATGCTGGGTTCTTATCTTAAGCATCAGCTTTATCGGCAAAATTGAAATACAAATAAAAAGAAATAGAATCTATTTCTAAAATAGGACTTCCTGTGAATTTGCAAATGATAATGCCAACTAAAAAACAGAGGCTTCTCTCACGTTCTCAAGTTCATTTCTGATGAGTTTCACAAATTTTCTTTTGAGCTTTGAAAATATCTTCTCCTTTTCATTGATAAGCATTTTTAAAAACATATTATTTAAGAGTCCAAGTGATGTTAAAACTCCTGAAGAACTCTAATGCCATTAAAACCTCTTCATGTTTAAACGACATTCAAATGTAAAATGAATTTTAAATGGCTTTTCTTTTTTGTTAGGCAAGATCATTTGAATGGAAGAAAATTGCAGATCAGTCCTGTCTAATATAGCACTCACGAATCAAAAAAATCCCACCACTCTACCAAAAACCAACACATAGTAATCAAAGTGGGTGTCAGTGGGAAAAGGGAGAAAACAATAGGTACACTGTGTCTTCACGATTGTTTTCCTTTGGGTCTCTGAAGTCATTAGAAAACTCTGGTACCCTCTGCTGGTCAAGCAATAAATCTGTAGCCTCGGAGCAGTGCTGACATTCCCACGGATGCTGATTATGCCAGCAAGCGAGCAGCTTGGAAACAAGAACCTCGTTGGCTTGCATACTGTTAGAAGAGCAAAAAGAAAACCCACAAAACAACATAGAAGAAAGTGTTAATAGAGAAGTTGTTTCAGGCTACTAGGGAGTACTATGAAAAAGCTCATCACTAATTAATATATTTAAAGTTATAGATTTAAAGGATTTTTAAATATTAAACCTTGAACTGAGCTTTTCAGAGTATACTATAACAGTGCTGTAAAATGTCTGCAAGTGTGTTCATGCCATTCCTGTTTGTTGTTTGTACTGGCACTCACCACTGCTAAACAGGAGTGTGGCATGTCTAGTAAACTGCTTTAACATTAAAAAATGCATATATGTTTTCTTCAAAGAGGAGCACTACTTTCTGTTGCAGAGGTGAATGAGATCTCTTTTAAGCAGACATCAGTGAAATTAAAACTTTGTTTTATCCATTTAAAATAATGTGTATTTGGTGCCTTACAGTTCACGAGGTTAAAGAGGTAAATGGTTTCATGTATACCATAGACCCCTGCTAAAAAGAGGACAAAAATGATGAGCCAGCCACTTTTGCAGAGGTGGAAAGTAACTAGTTAGAATAGTTAATCTTTTGAGACACATCCCTGGTATTAAGTGGATTCTTCTCATTCAGCTGAAGGCACAACAGCTGGATTCTGTCATCCCTGACTGGGGCGGTCTTGTTAGTGTAGGATGACCTCTGGAGCACTAACACAGATAATACTGGCACCTCTCTCAGCTCTAATCAACTACCAGTCTGAGGAACCCTACAGGAGATGGGGGCATTAAGGCCATATTATTCTAAACAAAATTCAGTGATGGTAGCAGAGTATTGTGACAGCAAAAGACAGATTCTACCTTTCCCACCAGAGGTTTTTAATGCTAAATTTGGGGAATGGTCTATAAAAACAGCACAGCTCCATATTTTCTCCCTTTTCTTAAAGTTGTGTTTTGCAAAACTAGACTGTTTGTGTCAAGTTTGTCTAAGCTAGAACTCTCACAGTTTTACTGCCATATATAAAACTGTTCATTGCAACTCACATGTGGTTAATGTGCTCTCTCTGATTATCACTTTCCACATAGAGTAGAGCTGGCAGGAAAACAAAGATTTCTAGGCATTTATCTGGAAATTGAAAGACTCAGGTTCAAGCTACTGCTCTATCCTGTCCTGCTTTGGACAGGGCACTGAACGAGGATTTTCTAGATCCAAATGGACTACTCTCACGGCTCGAGCAGGTGCCGTTTTGGTGATGAAGCTCTTGTATTTTGACCATTTTCAAAGAAGCTTCATAAAAAATGGACCATTTCTCATGACGTACAACAACTTTCGCTGAAAATATTTCCTGTCGTAAAGATTTTGGTCATGACAAATACAGCTAGCTATAGATGAGAAAAAAAAGGCAACAAAGCTTTCAGTAGTTGTGAAACAGCAAAATAAAGATAGCTAACTTAATAAAAAGGGATTCATATGCCATGCAGGCATTTGGCATGTCTCTGCTTCACATTACACTGCAGATCACAGGCATGTTATTGATAAGAACGCACTGGTGCACAACATATAAAGTGTAATACGTTAATTTTATAGGTAGTAGCATTTATATTTATCCTTATAATTTATATATGATTTATTAGAAAATAACCAATAGCCACATTGTCAACTCATTTTGACTTGCAATTATAAAATGTGCATAGTTTGAATTTTTTTATGTGCTTGGCCTTTTATAACAGTTACAAATGTTCTGAAGATCCTTGAGATACTGGAGTGTTGCTACAGTGCCTTGTGCCTGTATGACATAGAGACACTGTTTTTGGTTGTGTTTTGACAATGGCTTCAGTTGTGTCTGAGAGTGTTCACCTGTGAAATTCAGATCCTAGTGTTGAAATCACAACAGAAATAAATGCCTGTATCAGAGGTAAGAATGTTTACATTTCCTCCGTTGCCAGTGGAGAGAAATGTGATGTAATTTATCCCTCCAAATAAATATTTAGAGTGCAAATACCTAAAGTTAGTTGAGAAATCGCACCTTTGATTTACCTATCAAATAAGAAAATCACAATGATAATCTGTGAAAAATCTGGAGAACCTACCTGCCACCAGTCCTTCATGTCTGGGGATGTGCATAGAAGTCGACGTGGATAAAGATGTGGATAAAACGCAATTTTCCAGGGTAGTTTCACTTAATTGGAGTAAACATGATGTTCCACTCTCTGTTGACCATTTCAATACGACATCATCATCTTTATTTACTATATAGCTGTGATTCTCTGTTGGGAGGCAAACATACTGCTCCAAGTGCGAGGCAGGAATACAGAGTGTCCATGCAAATGAGGTCTGTGTCATAATGAACACAGCCATGGAGGTCAGATGCGGTGTTTCGCTGATGTGGGGTGAATGTCGTAGGAGAAGTGAGACTGTTGTGTAATTTCTTAAGCTTTTTAAAGAGCACAAAATTGAAAGCCTGATCCTTAAGGCTCCATCACTACTGAACTTCACTGGAGTGAAGAGAGGGAGAAAGCATGATTCTGACACAACTTTCAGCAGGTAAAAGGATATAAATATTAACAAAAGCTGAGAGTTTTTAATTTCAACTAAAAAAATGGAAGAAAAACTCACCATCATGGAAATGACCACTAATATGTTGTTTTGGACACTTGGCCTTCAGTTTCAGTCTTTCTGCTAGACATACATAGACCACAAATGTAATCTTGATCTCCTGCATCTTGTATGAGTTTCCTTGCTATAAAGAAATTCTTGTTCTCCCTGTAACTTATTTCTGAAAAAGATTTTAAAGGGCAAATGCAAAGAAGATAAACTTCAAAACCATTACAACTTTTGCAGCCTTCCCATTCTGCTGATTACAAAGATCAGGTTTCAACCACAGACCCCTTGGAGCATGTGGATGGGTGATTATGGATATTTTGCCCCCGTGGTCCATGATTTTGCCCATCTCTTTATACCCGTGGTTGCCTCTACTGTTTCTATTTTTTTCTACCTTGAACTTCCTCAGAGTGGTTTCTTATCTCCACTGTTCCCTCAAGCCCTTGCAATGAGTTTTCTCGATTGAACGCTGTCAGCAGGGGGAGTGTCAAGAGCACAGGAGACTCTCCCACAGGGGCTACTGGGTCTTCATGGGAGGAACAGGGACAGACTGGCTGTGAGCTGAAAGACACAAATATGGCCATTATCAGACAGTTCCATGCTGGAAACTGTTGACTCATATGTAAAAGATAGAGGGCTCTTTACATTTAAATGGAAAGGCATACATACTAGAGTTGCCATTAAAAAAGGAAGCACTGATTGTGCTTGAGGTCTTTCCCT
>NW_010184439.1:10634-34703 GCF_000695765.1 Mesitornis unicolor | reverse complement strand
TTTATTTCTTTAATTATTTATTTTATATATTAAATTTTGTTGCATTCCTTGTTCAATGACTCTCTAGAGAATTAGTTCTTTGCTTGTGAATTTCAAGGTTAATAAATTTTGTTGAGAACTACCAAATGAAATATAAACAAATTTTGAATATGCTGGCATTGAATGAAAATTACTTGGGCAATCTGTTCTGTCTGGACATGCCTTATCCTTGGCTGATTCTTTTCTTTAGTGAGTCATTGTCTTCTGGTATATGTTTATTACCCCTCCACGTATGTTTGTGAATATTTCAGCTAAGCTAGGCTATTTCAGTTAGTGCAAACAACAATATGTTCTCACCATATGCTTAAAGGAAAAAGATGCACCCTGGATTCTGTCTTGAGAATCCAGTGTTATTGTATATAACACAACATATTAATACTTTTTAAAGATTATTTTACAATATTTTAACATACAAAATGAGGGATTCTAGCAAATTAGATACATATATGCAAAAAAGTAAGTAAAACTCACTGTAAGGTTGTTACAAGGAGATGTTTGAACATCTCATATGCAATAAAGCTAGGACAAAAACATAAGTTAATGAGTAAATTTACTCTAAGTATTCAAAAAAAACCAATAACACCAGAGACAAATAAACTCTTAAGAATCTCTAGCCAAAAGTGGAGTTTAGGAACTCAAGTTTTTCTGAATTGATGCAACTTGGGTGCATAAGCTTGTGCTAGGACTTGCTCCTCTGTTGGTTGAAGTCAGCAATTTATCATTCATTTCATGCCTGTAACTATTTATGAACCACAAACTAAATGCCCCGTGACTGGATTCACTGGAGACCTTGATGAGGTAGGTACCTTCTGAATGCCTTTAACTCATACCAGTTATACTGCATTCAGTTACAGTAAATTTTACAAAAGAAAATATGGTGCTGCAATATATGGCGATGAAGGTGATGCACATTTTTATCGTTGATAAGTGGTTATAGTATATAGTACTCTTCTACATTTAATTTCTCCTTCAATTTATGCGACTTTCAGTTTGCCACCCCAGAAGAGGGCCTGTTCTGGCTAAGGAAACACAATGGTTCACTTTTCTCAGACCAGCAGAGAATGTTCAGGACCAAGAGCAGGGATAGATCAGAAGAGGACTATGCCCAAGCTGGGGAGATGGAGGCCTGATATCTTGCCCTGGCTTCTAAAGCTCTTTTTTATTTCATTTTTATGTGAAATGTGTCACCAGTAGGTCTATTTACAGGTATGAACTCACTGCAGTCAGTATTTTCTAAATACTTTTCTTAATCTTCCTTCACCACTGTTTCAGCAAAATACTGAGGCACGTACTTAGCATTAAGCATTAACAGCAAAACTGCTGCAAGTGGAACATTCATTTACGTAAAACTGGGATTGTATTGCCCTACTTCATGCAGTTAAGACTTACATATCTGTCCACATTTGTCTTGATATTTAAAGAGTTGGTAGTAGAGGATCCCAATGTCTCATTAAAATGTCCTCTCTGCTATGTGTTTGATATCACGACAGAAGTGACACTTAATTCTACACTTTATATTAATTTAATTTTTACAACTTTTTTCACCAAGCAAGGGTTGACATGTACAAGAGAATTAGCTCAGAAATTATTTTCTTCTCAGGTTGTGTTATTCTTGAAATCTCTCCAGGCTTCCTCAGCAAAATAGGAAAAACTGATTCTTGCCATTCACGGGAGAAAGATATTTTGAGGCTTGCCATTCCTGACATAGCAAATGTGCAAAGAAGGGCAAAGGACTGCATTAGGACTTACAGCTGGTGCCAGCCTTGCTGCTTCTCTGGAAGAGATGGGAATATCCTTGTTCCTCACCACAATTGTTTCTGATGCCCTGCAGCTAGAACCAGACAGCTTTGGTATTGGCAATACAGATTATGGGACTGTGATTGTTTCAGTACAGGAAGCTGTTGGCTGATGTAGGCAGATGTCTTCTTTGCCTCTGTTTACATCCCACCCTAAGTGCTTCTTGTAATACACCATCAGAACATGCCACAACTTTTTAAATACGCTTATCCGTGTAATTTTATAAATATAGAGGCATTTTTCTTTCCTGCAGAAGAGCAGAAGCACAGAAGGACAGAGTAGTATAAGATCACATAGGAAGTCTCTGGTAAAGCAAGGCCTTGAATTAATCTCTTCTAAGTCCTAAAGCAGACCTGTAGTGAGCTGATCCGCTTTCTTCTCTGTATGCCATTGTAGCTGTGCTAGAAAATATTGTTGAGCTGCTTTTCCTCCTGAGCTGTTCTTCTACAACACATGTAGAAGTTGGTTCTCCAAGTTGAGTATGTACCATTTTTAAACCAGGAAGCCAATTGGTATATATAGTATTCCTATGTTTAAAAATGTCTTTGAAGATTTGTCCAAAGCTCACTGAAGCCAATGACATCTGTGTTTCATTTCAGTGGAATATGTATCAGGATGTGGATGAAAAGAGAAACTACGGTCCTGCTTCTGCACTGAGAATTGAAACAGGCATGCTTGAAGGTGTGGGACATAATTTGCTTGTAGTACTAATGAAAGCATCTGGGATCATGAAGACTTCACAAAAGTGGCTCAGTTTCACACTTTCTGAAGTCTGCACTACTGTCTGAAGCAGTATCACCTGAACAGTACTTTAACATATAGGTATCTATTTTTTCCAGCAAATTTCCCTCTCTTTTGAGTTCAGCAAGACTAGAGAGAAAAGGTATCTCATAATTTAAATAGATTTAGAATAATGCAATATACAAGAACACTGTAAAGCAAGTGAAAATAACTGCCTGTGTTTTGCTTTACTTAGCAAAGGTTTCATTGGGCCAATGGCTATTATTAATTTTAAGAAGACTGTTTTCAAGTTTAACAAAGCTACAGCAAACTGAAAATCTTGTGGCGCCCATATGGTCAAAAAAGTTCTAAAGTCTGCTGGACAAATTTTCTGCTAATTGTAGCAACACTGTGTCCTGTTAATTAAACAGAATGATTGAATTAATGCCTTCATGGATCAATTTTTGGATGTTTTTTAGACTAGAAATGGAGAAAAACCCCTGTGCTTTAAAGCAAGAGTAGCATGAAAAGACATGATATAACAGTGTGTGATTGTTAATAGAGTTATCTTCTAAAAAAAAAAAATCTTAACAAGATCGTTATTTACTTAAAATTATTTTTTTTTAAATCTGGAAAAATGTATTGTTTCTGACAAAAAATATTAAATAAAAATAACAATGAAAATGTGATAGTTCCCATTTAAACTTCATCACAGTATTTTGAGGTTTTAATTTCAAAATACCTTTATTTCAAGCTTTTATTTACTGTAAATTATAATACAAGAAGTCAACCTTGACACCAACTGTTTTGATTTTGACCTTAAACAATTTTTCTAGGGAAGGGAGGAAAATGTACACCACTCTGGAAAGTGGACACATGATGGGCAACATTGAAGTATGGTCACTAAACCCACAAACCTTTCAGCTGCTGTCAGTAGTTCAATTCCTGATAAATACATGACTCCATTGCACCATGAGTGCTATAGTGCTGTGAGGCTGCAGAACCAGCTTTAAACTGCAGAACACTTGAATGTGAGACATTTGCTGACGAGATGCGATCATACAGAACTATTAGTTTCCTTGTGAGCCTTCAGTACCATCTGAGTTCAGTACTGCTGCTGCAGATTTACCTCTAGTTGAACTGTACTCTGCTTTCATTGTAAATTTGCATATGAAGACAGCAGAAGTTGTTACAAAGAGAAAGAAAATGGATTTCTAGTAAACTATAGACGTCTCTCAGACACGTTGTGCCATCTTCAGAACAAAAGCCCAGATTTCAGCATCTTTCTTGACCATTAAGCCTTCTGAACGTTTTTCAGCTTTCTTAATTATCCATCCATCTCAGCAATCAGCCTATTGCTATCGAGGAAATACCCTTTGAGAAGAGTATTAGGAAGTCCATTTAAGTGATTATTTTATAAGGAATAATGACCACTTTGTTTCATTAGAGGCTTTCTGGTTCTAAACAGACATTTATTTTTCACATTCATCAAACAAGGATGTACAGTATACGTTAAGGGGACTGTGTGTATACCATATGGCTAAGAAGAATAAATGCTGTATAAAATGGGAGAGAGTGAAAGAGGAAAAATAAGGTAATACAATAGATAATGAATTCAGCTACATTATATGATTTTATCATTATGAGGCTGCAAAGATGAAGAAGTACTATGGAATACACATGGATTTTAAACCGCGGTGAGTGAGTTTTACTTTTAGTATTCTAAGCTGCAAATTCCTTCACCTCACCCTGATCAGATGATCCTCTAGTCATGAAATGACAAAGATGAGAGGCTTAATTCTTGTATATAGTTTTACTGTCTGACTCCAGCTTCAGCGGAGGTAAAGCACATTAAGTACTGATATGTGAAACTGGAATCACCACTGAGACAGGCCTATGATGTGTTGGCACTAAAATAGATTTTCTGTATTGCAAAACAGCACTCTGATAATTTCTAAGTACTAAGAACACATACTCTGGCTTTCATTTTAAAATACAGGCTCCAAATAAATTTAAAGATTTATTTTAGATCTTGGCTGTACTTCAGAAAGTGAATTTTCCCATTGCTCTAATCATTTGCTAGTAAGGTTTGAAATCAGGAAGCATCTTGAGCTCAGATCACTAGAATGAAGGGCTGAAATAAACTTGTTTTGATTTTCTAACCAAGAACCACAATTTTTCAGAGGTGTTCTGTAAAAAAATTGCTTGTTGGATTATAGCTTGAAATATAGATGGGACATTTCAACCATAATTTAGTGCAAATTGTTACCTGATATTAGACCTACTTTGCTATCATTTGGAGTATGGCTAATTCTGTGGTCAAAATCCCACATAGCACTGAAGTCTTCAGCCTTGGTATGAATAGTGAAATCTGCATTTGTCTGGGAAGTTGTCTGAATTGCTATGAATACAAATCTGAAGAAATTATTAGAATGTAAACTGGCTCAGAGCTGTCTATTTTAATCCACACACAACCTCATCTTAATAATGCTACATTTCACAGAGCACTGATTTTGAAAGTTGAATACGCTAAATGCTCACACTTTTACCATTCGGTTGTGTATTATACATACACATATCATGGCTATACTCACATATTGTCTGTAATCTTGCCTACATAGATTATAATTTGATTCTTACATTTAAACATTATTTAATACCAATATCTAAACACTGTGCTCATTAGAATCCTGTATCTCTCCCTTGAGAAGCTTATTATGGTTGGCAATATCAATAATTTTAATTGAAGTCAGTAACACACCTCTGCCCTGATTTTACAATTTAAAAGAAGTTACAGAGAACCGTCCGGTTCTTAACATATAATTTAGGATCAGCTAAACATACACAAGACTTTACTTATTGGAGAATCAGAGTAAGAAGTGTATAAATCCATATTAGTTTTTCTTTCAAACTTTTGTTTCAAGTATACTTGGTAGATTTATTGCCTCACTGTGCTTCAGTAGTCTGACTCCCTGTGGTGATTTCCAAAAGTCTGCAGGCAGGAATACACCCTTACTGCTGCAAAAGATTACGACATCATGGATGTTAAAAAAAGAATGAGTGATGTGATTAGCCATGCATTCAATATATTACTAGAGAGGGGGTTATATGGAAACATGGCCTTTCTGTCAGGTAGAATGAATGAGATGTATAATTTGTTTTGTCCTTCTCTTAAAAGAACAAGGGAAAGGAGATAATCTGTCTTAATAAGGGCATGCTTAGAGTATCAACCAACTAGAAAGTAATATATTTTTAAACATCCATAAGTGATCCCCTTATTAAATTAGGATGTTGAGCTAAATTTAAAGTATCAATATATAAATCAGTCAGTCAGTTAAATTAGCCAGTTTTATACTGATAAATGGGAGTTAATAAAGCTATTATTTCTTTCTGAACCATAAGGCTCTGGTTTCCAAATCAGTTATATGAGTTATGGATTACTGACATAATTTACAAGTTTTCATTTATGTGACTTACATCCTCGATTTCTGAGGAATTAGTCCTTTATTGTATTAAAGGCACAACAAAACAGCATTTGTGTAACATTAAGGTTGGGGCAAAGCAACAAAACTCTCTGACTTCTCAATTTAGGGTGACAGAGTGTTCCTTATTCTAGCTGCTGCTGTTCATAACATACAGAGAGTTAAGGACAGAATTGTTGACTTACTATTGAAGGTCATGACTTTTCAATGTGTGTGTCATGACCTATGTTCTATACTTGTAGAGTTTTGCCTTTTTTTCTCTCATGTTTGTAAGGACACACCAGTAGCAGGCAGTTCTGCACCTACATTGGCCATTTGCTATGAAAGAGGTGGTATTAAAACTTGTCAGTGTATTGCCATATAAACATCACATTTTCTATTTTTATGAGGCTCAGCTTTGTGTAGGTTGATGTCATTGAGGGTTTGGAAATGATTACAATGTGAGCAAGGTCAAGCTTACATAAGGTGTGTCATAAATAAATTTTCATTTTAATTTTCTCATGCTTTTCTCCTTTTAATGCTTACTACCTTGTATTTATCTTATTCTACTCAGACAGAAATAACCTGTCTCTTGGGCCACACAAGTCTTGAAGAGCTGCAAAAACTAGCACAAGTCAGGTAGAATTTTACTAAAGCCCAAATAATTATTTACAAATCAGTTCTAAAATTCAAGGAAGATGAAGTGGTGTCGTGGTTTAAGCCCAGTGCATAACTGAGCACCACGATGCCCCCCCCCAAAAAAGGGCTGGTCAAAATAAGGACTGGGAGGGCTTCCCACCACTTAAACAGGTCACAGGCAAAAGACAGAAGGAATAGAAGAAACCAAACCAATTTTAATTTGTTACCAACATCAGAGTAGAACAATGGGAGATACAACCAGATCTTAAAATCAAAACACCTTCCCCCCACTCCTCCCTCCTTCCCGGGCTCAGCTTTTGTTCTTGGTTTCTTCACCTTCCACCTCCCCCTTGGCCTTGAGGGTTTGTGGTCAGTTTTCCCGCCACATCACATGCTTTCTTAGGAGTAGGGAAGAAAAACCTCAGCCCAGTGTCTCTCTCTGCTTCCACATGGCCCCCCTTTCCATAGGGGAAAAAGTCCTCAAAATGCCCACATTTGCAGTTTCCCTCACACACAAAACTGCTTCAGCCCAAGTTCACAAAAGTCCAATCTGGGTCTGCCCATGGTCACAGTTCCCTCACACACGACCAGACGACCCGGCTCTCACCACGGGTTGCAAAGGGGAAACCTGGGTTCTGTATGCTCCTCCTCTTCCCTCTCTTTTCTTCAAACTGACCTTGGTGTTCTTCAAAGTTGTTCTACTTGGGCCCCACTCCTTTCTCCACTGCAGGTCTCCTCTGATGGTTATGGAGATCCCAGCTCTCTCTCTTTTTTTCGGGATGAGCTGCAGTGGGGCTTCAGCTTAAGTTGTGGTTCGTTACCGGCCAAGCCCAGCTGGGCAAGGCTGGGGCTGCACCACCTGCACCTGGGGCCACGCTGGTCAGGGCCGGTGCCAGAGAGAGAGAGAGGCATGCCCTGCACCCCTCTTAAATACATGAATTCGCAGGGGCACTGATTGGCTTGGCCCTGGTCAGAGGTGGGTCTGACAAAGGCAAAGGGGGAGCTTTTCAGGTAGCTTCTTAAAGGGCCATCTCCATAGCCCTTCCCCCGTTACCAAAGACACAACCAAAAACTCCCTCGCAGAAAACCCAGTACAAGTGGTTTGCATATTAAACTTTTCACTATCTTCTACTGTGGTTAGATGGTAACATCAATTGTAATACCATTGTGAAAGGAAGTAATAAGGACATTTCAAGAAGACTTCATGATACTTATTGATGGTGTATGTGTAGCTCAGTTCATTTAGTGTTTCAAAAACCAACAACAAAACAAAAAAACCCCAAATAAATAAAATAATGTTCTGATCGAAAATGTCATGTTTCTCATGAAAAACATATTTGGTTGGAAAGCAGCAAGCTGAGAAATCAAACCAGGCTACATAGTGCCTGAGATATTCCAGACTGAAGTAAGGAATGAATAAGAATGTAGACAAAAAGGCCAGGCAGAAATAAGGGAACCAACAGCCCATTGAAGCAGTATGTTTAGGGGGGAGGGGAAAAGTCAACAAGATTTATATGGCCAAGAGTAAGATTACATTGAGATCTGGCCCAAATATCAGACTCTATTTTGCAGACTAGCAGAATTAACACAGGTCTGGAGAAAGAGTAGCTTTAGTGTCTGTACTGCTTTGTTATGTTTACCTTGCAGGCAATCCAGAAACTGGATTTAGCACTAAGCATGGGATGAACTATTTGTGATATTACCTTCCATCTCCCCAGCATGTCTCATTCAAATATCAACAGCCAATAGATAGGCAAGACTCCTAGAACCTGTTTCCTGATGGCGTGACCAATTCTGTTGTGAAGTGTGGAGCCAGTGAACTTAGCCACTCACTATAAAGAAATTATTTTTATTAATAAAAGGAACTTTCCTGTGACAAGAATTTAATTTTTTCCCACTGCGAAGCATTAAAATACTCTTAAATACTTATACCAAAATTATTATACACGAGTATGTGCACAGTGCATGATATATTTTAAGGCTCACAGAGTCCAAGCTTCAAATATTAATGAGTCAAACAATAACTCATGACAGAGGTAGTCAGCTGGTGATCTCCTGATATATGTTTAAGTATGGGTTTCAGATGTCAAACTGTATAAAAATGCTTCTGAGGAAATATAATAATGGGTTTTCTGTAATTTTACCAAGGTTTACCCTCAAGCCTTATGTAATTGGATAATATCTGTTATGTCAAACAGCTTTGACCAGAGCAATTTGGCCTGCATTACTAGCATTAATATTATCATAAGACAACCAATAAGTCTGCTAGTTATGTTGGTGTTACATATCATCTGAACCACATGCCAGGCTAACAGAAAAGTAAATACATTTAAATGAAACATAAGCTAACCAAACCCTGTTGGATAGAGTATATTACTAATAAAATATTGAACCTCTTAATAAACTTAATTAAAAAGATTCAATAGATCTAACAGAAACTGGTTAAACTGACCAAATGATTCCAGTGTTGACATTGGAGCAGCCAAACAGCTTCCATTTACATACTTTTCATTTTGCTACCAATTAAAATGAAGATTATTAATCATTTAAAAGAGATGGAATTTTGTCAGAACTTAATTTTGTCCTTCATTCACCTATAATTTTATGTGATTTTAGATAACAAAACTTCCCTTAATATACCTTCTAGGATGCTAAAGAAAATTTATTTGTTTATAGTATACAGAGTGATGCCAGATCTAGCTGGTCTGGAGGCAAGATTTCCCAAACTTTTGATCTGTAGGCTCTGGTTTCCAGAATGGTGAGATCCATGTTATAAAAGGAATCTGTTGTACAGAGTTCATCCCATCACCACAATTATAAAGCAGAGCCAGAAGAAGAATACAGGCTGATAAGGGATGATTAAATGTATGGAATAACTCCTGTATGAATAGTGGCCAAAAGAACAATAGTCTGTAAAGAGGAGGAATTACAAAATCATGAAGTATGTGGAAGAAGTGAATATATTTAATATTAATTATAAATATTTATGTATTTATTATATATTTATTTACTTTTTCTTCACACAATAACTCAGCCCATGAAAACAGTGACAACAGAAGACATTTTTTCCCTCCCCACACAACTAAACAGTGGTCACAGAGTACTATGTTATGGAGTTGTTAGCTGCAGAATGCCATGGAAGGTAAAACTAGACAAATATTTGGATTAAAAAAATACTAGACCAATTCTTGGAAGATAGATCCATCAGTGACTTTTAAACATGTAGGAAACTGCACAGTGATTGTTAAAAGTTGAAAGATTGTATCAGAATGTTATGTACTTTTTCTTTATGTCCTTTCATGGCCACTGTTGGTGGTGGGATACTAGGCTATACAGATATTTGTGCTGACTTTGAATAGGTGTTATACTGGAAGAGTCCATGACTCTTTTGACATGCTTAATTGTCAAAGACTTAAAGAAAGGAAAAATTCTAATCAGTTATGACCTATTTTTACCCCATCCCCCTAAACTGCCCTCCAGATTAGGTATCCCTCTTAGTCTGCTGAGGCTTCCTTACTTTTTCCCATTTCCTTCTTGTCACATACACCCCTTCTCGCTTTCTTATTAGAACAATACTGCAGAAGGAAAGAACCTAATTCTTATTGCATGTTGAATATTGATATTCTGTATGGCTGTGTCTGTGCTCTATACACAGTAATTTTTCCTTCACCATGGTTGTTGAGTATAAGGTTTGAATTAGATAATTGAGTCTCACTCTCTCCAAACCCTGAAACCTTTGTTTGAACACAGTCTGAGCTCTCTTAAAAGAATGGAGTATCCTACCAAAACAAAAACCAGCAAATGAAAGAGATACACATAATGCCCTGTTTAACCATTTGCCACTATATTATCTGAAGCCACCAGCATAATATTTCACACATTGATATGAGTAAAAGGAACACTCATAGAGAATTAATGTAAAAATGCATAGCCTCACATAGTATTACTTTCCATGCTAGAAGTGTGGTATTTATACAATTACAATAGATCACTGGATGAAAGTACAACTTGTGATAACACTGAAAACATGGTTATTTTTAGGAGCTGTAAATTGGTATCGCTCAGACTTGATCCTTGAAGACAAGCTACATCAATAGAAAACTATGTTAGACTGGTGGTGTGTCTAAACAGGAAAAAACTCCCTTGAAAGAGGAAAAATAAACCCAATCTGTAATTATGATCCTGACTTCTAATGTAAAGGCTGAATTGATTCTAGATCTCCTGGTCACGATATCAGTCAGGCAGAAGCCTCAGATACTTTTTATTATTTATTCTATACAGAGTGAATCTGGCTGCTACATTCATGTCCTTGACCAGAAAATATCACATTTTCATATTTGATTGTTCTGAGTTAGATTGTTTATTTTTACCTTTTTTGTTCATTTAGAGAAGATGACAGTGCTTCTAAATGATCACATGACTATGACAGTTAATGTAAGCAAAAACCAAAATGTTTTTGACTTTGAAAAAAAAAGAAGTGGGATCAAATTCAGGCTGTGTGTGCTTAACATTCTCCAAAATGTTGCAGATGGGCTGAATCGAAGGCTGATTTTGATAAATAGTTCCAACTCTGCGTCACAATGCAATACTTGTAAATTATTTTGAGATTATTAGACCAATAGTTTAACATCTATAATTTGAGATAGACTAGCATAATAATGGGTACAAATAACTCTGTTATTACTTTTCCTCTAGTATGGCTGATATCACTGATACTCAGTTGCTCTTCCTTGTGAATTCGATGGGATATTTTTTGGATAAAAGAACTGATTTTCAAAGGAACACAAATCTAAGGAAATAAGTACTTAATTCCCTTGTGTGCATTAAAGGACCTAATCAGAGGGCTTTTCTTTTTGTTTTGTTTTGTTTTGCTTTGTTTTTTTTTGTTTTAGTTTGCATTTCTGTTTCTGAGGATGTATTCTCAGATCTCATGCAAAACTGGAAAAACTGCAGAAAAGCTTTCTAGGCTGCAAAGATGTAACAGAAAATAACCTTGTATACTTCTTTGAATTACCATAAGATGTTTTGTATGACAAAACCAATTTAAACAATTTCAGATGGTTTCACACACTTCCCTCTCTTTGGAGAATCTTGGGTACCTCTCTTTTTGGCTCTGCCACATCGTTTCCCTCCAGGGAGCTCATTGGCCGACGCAGGCAGATGCACTTCCCTTTGGAGGCAGTATTTTTAAGCACACAGCTGTAGAGGCCATGCAGGTGCTGGGAAGGTGCAAGACCCCAGAGGGATTTTCTTTCTGCATACCAATAGCGGACCCTCCCCTCTTGTTCTTGTCACCTTTGCTGAATCTCCACTCTCTGGGAAAGATTTATATTCTCATGACATGGAAGAGTTAAATGAGTGGAAAAAAGACTTTTACACAGCCCTGTAAAAGTCATGTTTTGCTGGCAACAGCAGCAAACTTGCTAGGCTTTCTTCATTAGAACCTTGCCATTTAAGCCATCAGCGTCATTTTGTGAGGACATCAAACATGTGTACACCAGATGCCTGCAATGCAAAGCAACACTAAGGACCTGACTCAACTTAACAATAATCTGCGGACAGCGGGTGTGAACCTGAGCTGAGCCAACACCTCATCAGACTGCATGGCTAATTGATTTCAAAATTAGAGTTGGTATTTCTGAACAATAATCTTAAAAGGCAGCAATAAAATATATCAGAATCCTTTGAGCTAGCCAAGCTTTCATCCAAATTGCTTATTACAAAGAGCTGGCACACCTGAACTTTGGCATAGACGAATAAATCCCTAAACAGTAAATGGAAACCACATTTGGCACTGGAGGTTTGTCAAGAGATGTTTGCAGTCATCAGGAAACAAGATTTTGGACTTTTTTCCTTAATGGCAGGAAAACATTCACTGAATGTATTTTACTCCAACTGCTGTGATTTACACAATGAAAATATGGGTAGTGTTGAGGAGAATGCTCTTTTATTTTTAACATCTCACAATCTTCACGATCCCAGAAGTGCTGAAAGCACAGCAAGGGTTACAGTTCTCCCAACAGTGATAACTTAATTGCATCTGTCGGCCTCCCTCTTTGAACTTTGAACTGCTGGCTTGTGGCATCATGGTCCAAAAGGATTTAGATCTGACTTTTGTGTGGCTACAATAAATTATACCCAAGTATCCGAGCAATGCCTGGAATCTTATCTTGAAGGCAGGATGAGGCATCTCACTTAAGTGATGGTATAAATTTGGAATACAAGTCTTTCCAGGAACGAGCATTTTGGACCACATAGAAAAGATTGCTTTTTCCTTCACAATAGTTATAAGAAATTCAAGATTATGTAAATAAATGTCTTGACTTCCTGAAATATTTCCTGAAAAGATGACTCCTCAGAACTGCTAAAGGACTAAACTAATTCGTTAAGTCAGAGGCTGATCTGTGAAGTACCAGAAATTCAGTTGAACTGCTTGACTCTGTTCATTGTTTGTAAATAGCTTTATACATTTGAATCTGATTAATAAAGATGCAATAGTCTAGAGGCAATTGCAGCTTTCATCATTAATTGGTCTAAGTGAAATGTTACCCACTGCATGATTCCTAGCTTTGTGTTTAAAATTAGTGGTTAAGTTTTATTATTCTGACAGTCTCAACTTGAGTTTTTGATAACCGAGATAGTTCTGTTCACATTTTTTAATAATTCTGATGTCTACCATTTATATACCTGTTAGTATGGTGTCAAACAGCTCAAAATGTGAGTCTTGATGGTATGTATTACATCTCCATAAATGGTCCTAAGACAAGGATGACTACAGAACTATATGTTACTTTGCAAATGGGTATAAGGAGCCTTTCAGCTACGCATCTAACAGATGTAGTAAGCTTAGCTTTGGACATTTCAAAATATTGTTTTTCTTTTGTTTCAGTTCATGTCTAATTATAATTTTCAGGCCTGTCCTGAGTCTCATCTCACTTACAACATAAGTCTCCAGATGTATCCCTGGATTTTCACTGGGCTATTCATACAAACAGAATTGGTCTGTGATATGCCAACTTTCCATTATACAGGGCCCAATTCAGTTATACATTTAAAACCAGCCTAATTCTATTAGTTGCCAATCTGTAGTGCTCTGAGAGAATAATCAGACCTTGAAGATACATCTTGCCCTTTTGAAAAATTTTGCTACCCGCACTGTTACATCTCATGATCTTGCCAATATACTATTGTGCCTCCAATGTGCTAGGCATGTGAGGGCACCTTTTAGTTATGTACTAAATTTTGGCTGTGATTAATTTTAGAAATGTTCTTCAGTTGCACAGGTTTGGGATATGTGGGTCAACTCACATTTTGACCCATCAATTAATTGCAAAGGTTGTTCTCAGTATTTCAGTCTAGTAAAAAGCGCTGAAGTAAAGGAGTTTTTTAATAAAATACTTTCTATTTTGGGTAGCTTCTGGTGCAATAACTTGGGTTTCTCACATCCATACACATATTGACTTCACATGCAATTACTTAGCTGTTAATGCTCATCTACTTGTTTGTCTTTAAAATAAATTAACCTAAATGTGTAACATGCAAATAAAGACTGATGGGACAGATTCAGACCTCTCTTACATCTGCTCAAACTGACTAACTACAGCAAGGGTTGCATAGGTGCAAATGAGGGCAGATTTGCCTCTGAAGTTTTGCACTCTTCAAAATGACATTTCCCTTGCTCATGCAGAATAAAATCAAGGGCTTGTTTTTGTAAAATTGAATAAGAGACTGACATTTGTAACATAATTGCAGCACATGGCTCTTCATGTTTTCCTTCTACATGTATTCATACATGAAGCAAAGGAATACATCAAAGTGACACAAACGGCATAACAAAAATCTGTCTACAAAGTCCTGTGCCGGCTGGTACTCTTGCATGTTTTAGATTAGAGTCCAGAGAGTACTAAGGCTGGACCACCACAGGAGAAACAGCTAGGGGACACTGTGAATGTTCCCATGCACAGTATTAGGCAAACACCTGGGTCAAATTAAACTAGGCTTATCCACTGTGAAAATTCACAGGATTTAATGGCTTTTCTTACCTGTGAAGGGGTGGTCTAGTTATAGGACTTCTGTACAGAGCCTGTTGCAGAGGGGCAGATTTCAGATATTTGTGTGCTAATGTTGAAAGGTCAAAATCTATAGTAAGAGGCAAACAGGTGGGAGCTAACACATAGCAAACAGAAAAATACAGCGAAGGTATGAATATGTCAGTTTTCATTCATTTCTGAGTTTCAAAAAACAGCTCACATGTTACTGAAGCGGTTTTCAAAAGAAAACTATTCTTATGGCTACGAGGAAAAATAACTAAGTGGATTTCTGAATATTTTGCAGGATTATTTTATTCTAGAGAAATATAACAGCACACATGTGATGCCTGTACTTCTCTGTAATTAGCTTAAAAGTTATTCCCCTCTATATATCTCAGACTACTCTATGCAAAGACATATCATTATAAGAAGATTCTGTGTTTTCTCAAAGTTTGCTCACTGTATCTTCCCTTGATGTTAAAATATTGAACAGGATTGTGCTGTACTTAAAGCTTATTCAACTAGGATACAACAGAACCAACACGGAGGTGATATCGACTCACCTATTTACAAAATAAAAGCTTGGCTGTATCACGTAGTTTTAAGAATATGCTTCAAATACATCAATAGTACTATTAGCTGTCATGCATGAGGAGAGGTAATCAGCAGGTTTCCTAGCTGTAATGCTGCAGTTAAAATAGCTTTGGATTAAGGTTTGTTTGTTTTCTTTAACCATGCATTAGTTGTTGATAACAATGCTACAAACAAGGCTGCGCTTGTCTTCTATATGGAGATGGATGAACTGACTGCCTCCGAAACGAGGCCAGGAATTTGACAAGATAACATGAGGGAAATCAGAAAGTAATTGGAATTTTTACAGGGCTGCTTCTACACTGTTAGTATCTCTTAGGGTTATTGGACTGCTAGCTGGAACAACTCCCTGGCTTGGTGCATACATTGCTGAAAGACCAGTAGGTACCTCAGTGTTCTCAGCTGGCTCCCCCAGCAACATAAAGTATTTTATTGTGGTCCACCACAGTCAACAGCAAGCTGTGCTGTGGTGTAGTGTTATGCTTTATCATCTGTAGTGATAAGACAATGATCTTGTTACAGGTAAAGCAAAAGTCTTGCCAGTAAGGTTTAATGCCTATTAAATATTATACTTAATCTGACATTTGCATGTGTATTTGTCTGTCAGTGTATCAGACATTAGATTTGTTTTTTGTTTCCAGTTTTAAATAAGCTGATCAACCTATCAGTACAAAAATTAGAAATGAGGCAGAGGGACAGACAAAATGAAGCAGTTCCAACAGAATAATCGTCTGAATAAACTTTTAAGTTGGAAGGTAGTCAGAAAAGGCTAAACAAATGTGTTACGCTTTCGAAGAATAAAGATTTGTGGAATGTAAATTATTACAATTTAATATAACTCAAAAACCAACTTGAACATTTAAATCTGTAATTGCTTTTAGAAACACATAATGGGGTATATAACGATTAATGGATGTTTAATTGTCCAGAAATTTGCTTCTAAAGAGATTACTACAGGACCCTGTCACCATTGCTGTAGCATAGGAAAGTTGGTAGGAAGGAGAATTGAGTGAATCTCAGGTAGGGAAGAAGAGAACAGTCAGAAAGTCCTACAACCTGACAAGCACTGCAGACCTGTGTGAATTACTTGCACCTTGGCAGTCACTTGAGGTGATGTGGTGGCTCTCTGGGAAGAGAAGAAAGGCCTCTGGAAGTGCATAGCTAGAAAGATCAGCATGCCGGTCTTTTGGTTGATTCCTAGGGCTTGGCCCTTACAAAGTTACAAATAAAAATCTGAAAGGAAAATGATGAAGCAGACATGACAAGATTTGTGGAGAAAATTGTCTGTAAATCTCAAAAAAAATAAAGGGATATGATATATGAGTATACCACATGAAGA
This sequence comes from Mesitornis unicolor, assembly GCF_000695765.1. Taxonomy (NCBI): domain Eukaryota; kingdom Metazoa; phylum Chordata; class Aves; order Mesitornithiformes; family Mesitornithidae; genus Mesitornis; species Mesitornis unicolor. Next base: position 18,087 of record NW_010184439.1, on the reverse strand, counting down.
AAACATTACACTAGGCTGGAGGGTTTTTTTCCCTCAGATGTTACTTTCCTAAATCATATGGGTAGTTTCATAATACATAATACACAAGGCACAGCCTGTTAAAAGCAATGATTATATAATATTAATCCTTGTGGCTCTTCTCAAGTGTGTCTGTTTGGCTCTACTAACATTGACTTCATGCTGATGTGAGTCTAACAGGCATTGAGGAAAGCAAAAACTGCATCTCTCCCCATCACTGACTACATGTAAATATTACAGCGTGGCCTGATCTCTCAAAACAATGTCAACAATCTGCTGGTCTAAAGAAAAGCATACACTTTACAGAATGACACTGTATCAGCAAGAGTGGTAATGACTTTTACTTGGATCAGAGGAACCAAACTGTCTTTTGGACACTTAAAAATTAATTGTTTATGTTCTATCAAATATTCCAAACTACAGTAAAATGTCTGATATGGCTCTACTGAATTCAAGGAAGCTGTGCTAATTTATGCCAGCTGAAGATGCTGATGACCGTGATGAAGAAGTACAAAGAAAGATAGTCTAGTGGAAAGTGGAGCAATGTAAAAAGAGACAATAAGAAGAACATCACTTTATCTGATGTGCAGTATGAGGACAGTAACATCAAGATTAAACAGCAAGCTGATTAACATGCCTAATTCTAAGCATATTATTTTCAGAATTGATTTAAATTTTCTAGTTACCACTTTATCTCTCTTGCTGTGGAAATCAATCTATGCCATTTTTCTCCTTTTATAGCCTCATTTTTCCTTGTTGGTTGACCATTATCAAACCATGCCACAGATTCAATTATGCTGTTGTGATACCAAAACCTGTGGTCCTGGCAAAATGTATCATTCAGCATATCTAGGTAAGTGAATTAAAAAAGCATCTGAGCAGGTATCTGGTGTGTGTCACAGTTCATTCTTCCATAATAAACTGTGTTCTCCTTCTCATTCATTTGTCAATCATAGTAACTAAAGATTATTATTTGCTGTATGTACGTGACACCAGCAATTTGCAAAGTCTGTTGGCAAGAAAATCAGGTTAGAATGACAGAGTGAGAAATTAAGCAGAAGTCTGATCCAATTAGCTACAACAATCAGTGCTCTAATTTCTGATTTATTGTTTCCTGTTTTCCTGCTGCTTTTGGTCCATGAATACTGTATGTGCTTCGTATAGGTCAAACAATTGGCTTATCAGTCCTGGCAAATCAAGAGGTCATAGTTAACAATATTTATTTAAACATGCAGGATGCTTCCCACTGCAATTAGGAAATAACTATTACTAATAGTTCTTTGGTGCTATTTCCTCTTTTTTACAACTTTGTAAAGAAATAAAGGCGATAGGGAATTCAGGTTTCAGACTTCTTCATAAATATTTCTTTCAGATAGATTTACTTGACTAATAGTATTTTGTTTTGTTAAACTGGCCACATTGAATTCCACCAAATGACAATCTGACAAGAAGATATCAACGTGAAATATTTACATTTATGTATACCAATCTAATAACAATGAATATGTGGCATATTTTGCATTATATAATGTCAGATCTTAAAAAAAAGACTATCTAAGTCTTCTTCCCTCCGAAATCAATAAGAGTTTTGCCTCTGACAGTGATGGAATTACACCTTGGCCCTATAAATATGTTCTGGCTGCGTTTTTCACATTAGACAGAGTTCGAGATCTTTGGATGAGCAATCCATTTTAATAATCCAGGACTGTGCATAATTTACTTTTATACAGTTCTTACAATTCTAGTAGGAATTCACATGACTGCTTGTTTTGATTTGAAATTCACACGGTAAATCTTACATCTCACAAGAAGTACATTTACTATGTATATCCAACTCTTCAGGTAACAAACATGCTTTTATAAAAAGTGAAGCTAGGAGTGACCCTCAGAGGTCATCTAATCTGGCCTTCAAATTATTCCTAAAAATAAACTAGATCTAAAACATTCCTGACAGAAGGTGTCCTAGCCTGTTTTTTTAAAAAAATCCAAACATGGAGATCCCACAATCTCCTTATTCTATTCCACCATCTACTTCTGTACCCTTATGAAGAGATAATAGGGGGAAAATTCCAACCTAAATACCCTTGGTGAAAATTAACCCCATTACTTATTTTCTTTCCTATAGTAGACATGCAGAGTAATTGAACATCTTTTTTCTTTGCAGTAATATTTTACATAGTTATGTCAGTTATCTTCATAGTCTTTTCTTCTATAAAATAATCCATTAAAGTTGTTATTTCTTGAAATTCACATTTTCTTAATCTCTGATTTTATTTGTTGTTCTGTGCTGAACCATTTCCAGTCTTGACAGAGCAATTGCAAAACTGGGTGCTATACATGCAGCTCTTGTGTTTATACTTCCCATTGTGATATTTCCTTTACTGAAATTTCAAGACACTTTTGACTCATGTGAAACACTATAACATTCAGTTCCTTTTCTGTAGGACTGCTATCTAGACAAGTAATTTCTTATACAGTATTTGTGAAGCTGATTTTTCCTACTTAAATTTCTATTTGTCTTGATTGACTTTCTTTCTATTTATTATAGCTTCTTTCTCCCATTTGTCTTGCTTATTTTGAATTTTAACTTTGTCCTCCAAAGTGCTTGTATTCATCCTAGCTTGGTATCACATAAGAATTTAATAAATTTACTGCCTATTGTACCACCCAAGACATTAATGAAATTACTTCATGGTACCAGACTCAAGACAGATTTCAACAGAACCCTAGTTGATACAGCCTTTCAAAATACTGTTTTCCAGTTTCTTCTGCACTGTCATTACACTTATGTCAGGTAGAAAAGTTATTTTCCTGTTGGTATTTTTTTTCAATGAGGTTAATATGTATGCAAAGCAGTGTTGACTGTTTTACAAAGTGAAGATATGCGTCATTTTTGGCTGTCACTTATCACTGATTAATCTTTTAAGTGCTTAGATACATATTCTTTAATTATTTTTCCACAGCCTGAACTCAGGCTAGCTCTTCCATGGTTTCTTGGCTGTTCCTTTCTCCACTTTTGTGAATAAGCACCACATTTTTCTTTTTCTGGTGCTCCAGAACCTTGACCTCTGCAGATTATCTGATTTCTGATGATTCTAGTATTACTTCACCACTTAAATATCTATGGGAAGTCCTATATAACTCACTGCAGCTTGAGGTTTTACCCTGTTATCAATGTTAATCACAGAACTCATGTAATCTCATATAACTGCTTTTTATGAATCATGTATCAAAAGAGTATTAAATATTTTACCCATCTTGGTATTATCTAGTGCTGGTAAAAGTATTGTCAGCTTTTCAGCCCTGTCGACTACCAGGATAATTAATTGCTTACAAAATTTAGCTGCTAGGAGAAAAGCCACCTGCTCAGAATTAATGGAAAACACTCATTTGTGAGGGCAAGTTCTGGAGTCAGCTGTCTGAGCCCCAGGGCAGTGCTAGAAGGAGGAGTCACAACTGCAGCATACAATAGCAGCAGATTTAGCATCCAGGTAGTATCATGGAGCTAATATTCTATGGGCTTAATTAATATAATATGACATCTGCTGCTTCTAGAGCTGTGTGATATTGTCTACCAAAGGGTACACCAGAGTGGAGGGAAAAGGAGTGATGGAAGGGAAAGAACATAACTTGTAGAACCGACAGCAATATGAATTGCTAAAATTATTTTCAGGAGATTTCCTATTTCCTGAAAAGAAAAGAGGAAGAATACTTCAGCTAAAGAATATGTCACACAGAATATTTTTTTAAAAAATGGACTAGGACGACTGAGAAAGTAAAGTTTGAACTTAAATAAGAGGAATCTATGCATGGATGGAAGATGGTGAAAAACTTTAGAGATTAGGTATTACTAATTTGTTTGAAGTAATTTTTATAAGCAAACTTTAACTATTTTCTGTTTGCAGCTTTTTATCCCTTTTTAGTGTCATTGAACTAAAAAGAGTGTCTTACATTTATTTATTGGCTTCTTGGACTGCAAGCATCTCTCCTATTAGTAGGTTACTCTATGTTTCCTTGTAAAGACTCCTGTGTGGACTTATGGCTGCACTCACAGGGTGAAGTTTCTTTCTCCATTTGAAGGGAACTTACTGTCAGTTCAGACTTTCTAAGTATTGTTCTCTGTACATTATTTATCTTTTTCCTAATCTAATTTTAAAATCCTTACTTTTCTTCCATTTTTTTTTCATAATTATTTTTCTTCTTGAAGTATATTGCACAGGCTGTGCTATAGAGTAGGGAATGAAGATTACCCAATGGTTTTTCTCAAAGTTTTGTAAAATGGATAAACACATGGGCTGAGAACTCACTTATAAGCTAACACTACCCAGACTGAATTTTTTTTTGGCTGGTTAATAGTCCCTTAGGGTTTGGTCTTGTTCCCATTGCTATCAATGGGAAATCTCCCATTAAGTTAAAAGGGTGTGCAATCAGGTCTTTAAAAAACTGTATTGAAACATGACATGGTTATAAATGCCAGTAAGACTTCCAAAAGTGATCTTCCAATGGCTCTAAGAATTCAGGACTGACCCACACCAACATGTACTTTCTGAAAAAGTCACAAAATGTCACAAAATCCTTCCCTGTTCTCCATCTTCTTGAAAGTTAAGAGAAGCATGGAGAGCTTCTCAGGAAAGTTGTGCATTCAGGATAGACAGCTGTCCATAAAGCGTATACATTTGGTTAGATTCCAGCACACATTCAGGAGCTTTCTATAGATACCCTGAATGCTGGGATCTGGGTATCCATCCCCGTCCCTGGGCTGAGATGTGAACATTGGCAATGGCCTGACCTCAGACTGGAACAAGACCTGAGTGTGCACCAGGAAACCCACACCAGCAAAGAGGGAGCTATCGTGCCTTCCAGCCTGTGCAGTGAAAGACACAGGATTCCGGAGGACAACAGACTCACCATTTAGACACAGACATATAGCAGCAAGCTAGAACAGTGCTTTAGCTTCTCTGTCCATTCACAGAATGATAGAACCATAGAATGCACACTGGCTGCTAGCATTTCTGGTCATTTCTGAAGTTTCTACTTGTTTCTGATTTACTGTTACTACTTAAAATGCTTAGGATTTTGGAAACTTTACTTATTTCTTTTGCATATCAAAGCACTTCATAAACAGGAAGACTCTAATTCATTGTTATTCACACATCAAAGTTTGGATAAAAAGGCATAGCACAACTAGGGGTTAGTTATCAAATGTGTGTGCTTGAAGGGACTGTGGTAAAATATCACTCTGCTGCTTTGCTGGTCGTCATTTAAATATAGAGGAAAATATCTCAAATATTCCTGTGATCACTGCAAAAGCCAATATACAGCTGAAGAATTTGATTTCCTGTGACTGACAGTTCTTTACAAATTAACATCTTAGCCAAATGTTCAGCTAACATCAATCATTATAGCTTCCCAGAAGCTAATTTACACTACCTTACAGTAGATGAAGGTAGCTGTAAGATAGCATAAAGATAAAAGACACACTGATACTTTAACTTTATCAGCCTGGTCAAAATGTAAGGAATTGTTTACTACAAAAAAACCAGCTTCCTGGCCAATGAGCATTGTTGTCCAGAAAATAATTCCCTAAAACACTCTCTGAACTTAAATTAGTTCTATAGTAATTTTTAACAATTTCTATTTTTTACTCATAATGCAATAGGCTGTGGCCTTGGGGTTCCTGTGCTTTACTGTCTTTGTTCCCTAATACTGAAATCCCAGGCATATTGGTTAAGAGCTCAGTAAATAGAGATATTTAAGAATGCATATTTTCAAATCATAATTTCTATGAGACAGTCCTGTAACATTTGTCACTTTAAAAAAAATGTCAGAAGTTATGGAGAGCAAAAACTGTAAACTACTCTAATTACTTCTGCCTAAGACTTGTGAGCCTGATAGAGTCAGGATTTATTGTACAAACACGCATAGAGCACTGAGGAAGAGAGAGGGAGGAGCTGCAAGTGAGCAGCAGATCTGTTGTTTTCCACATTCAGCCCAAAGTTCTTTGGTCTAACCAGAAGAATCTCAAAGTTAAAAAAGTGTATATGGCATTATGAAATGAAACTCCATTGGGAAGGATGTCTGAAATCATAAACAGCGTTAACTGCATTGGGAGTGTCATTGTCATCAGACACTATATTTTAAAGAACAAAGATCCACAAATGCTAATGTCAGTTGTGTCTTAACATTCAACAGACCAAATATGTAGCATTTTTACTGCCATGGACTGTAAGTGCGAAGAATTAGTATTTTGGCTTCCAGTTAAAAAATGGAGCACTTGTGACTTGTGACTTGCTGACTCCATGGTATTTATGCTCTTGGTTAAAGCTGAAGCTAAGCACATGCTTCAATGCTATGACAAATTACAAATATTTTTTAAAAGAAATAAGTAATTATTTCAGCAAAATTAACAATTTCTGTACGTCCATTCATAGCCAGTTATTTGCAGCAAATGTAAATCTAATGTGACATTTTGAGTATAGCACTTAAATTAAAAGTTTGTGGCTGATAATCATGGTCCAGATTACTAACACTTGATATTAGCTTTATTTTCTACAATTTCAGGAAAGCGTCAACCCAAGAGTATTATGGTGTGCAACCATACCAGTATTTTTATCCACCAAACTTTTAGTAGACTAGTTTTTGGGGATTGTTTCCCCCCAAAAGTGAGTTAAACTTACCTATTTGCTTCAAAATATTAATGTTAATTTTCTTTGCCAGTTAATTTTGGGGCAGAAAATATAACTTGGCTTCAGTCCCCCTTGTTTGATAGTTTAATACTGATATTACTTACATTATTAGCTTTACTGGTAAACCAAGGAGCAAGTTGCCAAAATCCAGCTGTGACCCCAGGGCAGGAACTTTCTGCTGGCTGTCACCTTCTGACAGTTTGGGCTGTTAATTACCTCCAACCACTGAAGCACAAGCACCTCTCTGTCTGCCAGCTGGCAGCCTCCACCTCACACTGGCAGCCTGAGAAGATTTAAAACCTGTAACAAAAGGCTGCTATGTAAACAGTTTATTGTATAATACACAATGGCAGCAGTAGACCCACATAGGGAATCAAAGGTAGTCTTTCCACTCATGAGACTGGAAATGATGCAAGTCCCTGCTCTCTTCTTTCTGTCAGTCAGCAGACAAAGCCTGAAGTTCAAAGTGAAAGACTACGAGCTGAGGCTTCTCAGTCTCTGCATATGGGGATCAAAATGTCAGAATTGCTGTGATACTATCAAACTATACTGTCTACTTTAACATGTGAAAACAACACAGCAAGACTTTAATTGCCTGGTGACATACCAGCCACCAGCCAAGAGGAACTGTAAAAATAATCTTTGAGGTTTTCTTCTCAGAAAACTAATGTAGACTTCATAAACTTGTTCTCAGGTCCCCATGAGTCTTTAAAGTGGCACAAACGTCCCTGGAGCTTTAGCTGATATTT